>NC_069499.1:1426176251-1426391220 GCF_027579735.1 Bombina bombina | reverse complement strand
AGGAGAACCTTATGAAATAGACCCCGTAGAAGGAGATCACTGCATTCAATAGGCAATACTCTCCTCACATCCCTCTGACATTCACTGCACGCTGAGAGGAAAACCGGGCTCCAACTTGCTGCGGAGCGCATATCAACGTAGAATCTAGCACAAACTTACTTCACCACCTCCATCGGAGGCAAAGTTTGTAAAACTGATTTGTGGGTGTGGTGAGGGGTGTATTTATAGGCATTTTAAGGTTTGGGAAACTTTGCCCCTCCTGGTAGGAATGTATATCCCATACGTCACTAGCTCATGGACTCTTGTTAATTACATGAAAGAAAGGAGATTCACAAGAAAGAGCAGATAACTCAGAAACTCTTCGAGCAGAAGAGATGGCCAAAAGGAACAGAACTTTCCAAGAAAGTAATTTAATATCCAGAGAATGCATAGGTTCAAACGGAGGAGCTTGTAAAGCCCTCAGAACCAAATTAAGACTCCAAGGAGGAGAGATTGACTTAACAGGTTTGATACGAACCAAAGCCTGTACAAAACAATGAATATCAGGAAGATTAGCAATCTTTCTGTGAAAAAGAACAGAAAGAGCAGAGATTTGTCCTTTCAAGGAACTTGCAGACAAACCTTTATCCAAACAATCCTGAAGAAACTGCAAAATTCTAGGAATTATAAAAGAATGCCAGCAAAATTTATGAGAATTACACCAAGAAATGTAAGTCTTCCAGACTCGATAATAAATCTTCCTAGACACAGATTTACGAGCCTGTAACATAGTATTAATTACTGAGTCAGAGAAACCGCTATGACTAAGAATCAAGCGTTCAATTTCCATACCTTCAAATTTAATGATTTGAGATCCTGATGGAAAAATGGGCCTTGAGATAGAAGGTCTGGTCTTAACGGAAGAGACCAAGGTTGCCAACTGGCCATCCGAATGAGATCCGCATACCAAAACCTGTGAGGCCATGCTGGAGCCACCAGCAGTACAAACTAACGTTCCATTAGAATTTTGGAAATCACTCTTGGAAGAACTAGAGGCGGAAAGATATAGGCAGGATGATAATTCCAAGGAAGCGACAACGCGTCCACTGCCTCCGCCTGAGGATCCTTGGATCTGGACAGATACCTGGGAAGTTTCTTGTTTAGATGAGAGGCCATCAGATCTATTTCTGGAAGTCCCCAAATTTGAACAATCTGAAGAAATACCTCTGGGTGAAGAGACCATTCGCCCGGATGTAACGTCTGGCGACTGAGAAAATCCGCTTCCCAATTGTCTACACCTGGGATGTGAACCGCAGAGATTAGACGGGAGCTGGATTCCGCCCATAAAAGTATCCGAAATACTTATTTCATAGCCTGAGGACTGTGAGTCCCACCTTGATGATTGACATATGCCACGATTGTGACATTGTCTGTCTGAAAACAAATAAACGATTCTCTCTTCAGAAGAGGCCAGAACTGAAGAGCTCTGAAAATCGCACGGAGTTCCAAAATGTTGATCTGTAATCTCGCCTCCTGAGATTCCCAAACCCCCTGCGCTGTCAGAGATCCCTATACAGCTCCCCAACCTGTCAGACTCGCATCTGTTGAGATCACAGTCCAGGTTGGACGAACAAAAAAAGCCCCTTGAACTAAACGATGGTGATCTATCCACCACGTCAGAGAGTGTTGTACATTGGGATTTAAGGATATTAATTGTGATATCTTTGTATAATCCCTGCACCACTGGTTCAGCATACAAAGCTGAAGAGGTTGCATGTGAAAACGAGCAAAAGGGATCGCGTCCGATGCAGCAGTCATAAGACCTAGAATTTCCATGCACAAAGCTACCGAAGGGAATGATTGAGACTGAAGGTTTCGACAGGCTGAAACCAATTTCAGACGTCTCTTTTCTGTTAGAGACAAGGTCATGGACACTGAATCTATTTGAAAACCCAAAAAGGTTACCTTTGTCTGAGGAATCAAGGAACTCTTTGGTAAATTGATCCTCCAACCATGTCTTTGAAGAAACGACACAAGTTGATTCGTATGAGATTCTGCAGAATGTGAAGACTGAGCAAGTACCAAGATATCGTCCAAATAAGGAAATACCGCAATACCCTGTTCTCTGATTACAGAGAACCTTTGAAAAGATCCTTGGAGCTGTTGCTAGGCCAAACGGAAGGGCCACAAACTGGTAATGCTTGTCTAGAAAAGAGAATCTCAGAAACTGATAATGAGCTGGATGAATTGGAATATGAAGATATGCATCCTGTAAATCTATTGTGGACATATAATGCCCTTGCTGAACAAAAGGCAGAATAGTCCTTATAGTCACCATTTTGATTGTTGGTATCCTTACATAACAATTCAATATTTTTAGATCCAGAACTGGTCTGAAGGAATTCTCCTTCTTTGGTACAATGAATAGATTTGAGTAAAACCCCAGACCCCATTCCAGAACTGGAACTGGCACAATTACCCCAGCCAACTCTAGATCTGAAACACATTTCAGAAACGCCTGAGCCTTCACTGGGCTTATTGGAATGCGAGAGAGAAAAAATCTTCTCGCAGGTGGCCTTACCTTGAAACCTATTCTGTACCCTTGTGAAACAATGTTCTGAATCCAAAGACTGTGAATCGAATTGATCCAAATATCATTGAAAAATCGTAACCTGCACCCTACCAGCTGTGCTGGAATGAGGGCCGCACATTCATGTGGACTTGGGAGCTGGCTTTGACTTTCTAAAAAGCTTGGATTTATTCCAGACTGGAGAAGGCTTCCAAACGGAAACCGTTCCCTTAGGGGAAGGGTCAGGCTTTGTTCCTTATTTTGACGAAAGGAACGAAAACGATTAGCAGCCCTGTATTTACCTTTAGATTTTTTTGTCCTGAGGAAAAAAGGATCCTTTCCCCCCAGTAACAGTTGAAATAATAGAATCCAACTGGGAACCAAACAATTTATTACCTTGGGAAAGAAAGAGAAAGCAAAGTTGACTTAGAAGTCATATCTGCATTCCAAGTTTTAAGCCATAAAGCTCTTCTAGCTAAAATAGCTAAAGACATATACCTGACATCAATTCTAATGATATCAAAGATGGCATCACAAATAAAGTTATTAGCATGTTGAAGAAGTTTAACAATGCTATGAGTATTATGGTCTGACACTTGTTGCGCTAAAGCCTCCAACCAGAAAGTGGAGGCAGCAGCAACATCAGCCAAATAAATAGCAGGTCTAAGAAGATTACCTGAACATAAATAAGCTCTCCTTAGAAAGGATTCAAGTTTCCTATCTAAAGGATCCTTAAATTAAGTACTATCTGCCGTAGGAATAGTAGTACGTTTAGCAAGAGTAGAGATAGCCCCATCAACCTTAGGGATTTTGTCCCAAAACTCTAATCTATCAGATGGCACAGGGTACAGTTTCTTAAACCTTTGAGAAGGAGTAAATTAAGTACCCAGATTATTCCATTCCCTAGAAATTACTTCAGAAATAGCATCAGGGACAGGAAAAACTTCTGGAATAACTATATGAGGTTTGAAAACCAAATTTAAATGCTTAGTAGATTTAGTATCAAGAGGACTAGACTCCTCCATCTCTAATGCGATTAACACTTCTTTAAGTAAAGAGCGAATAAATTCCATCTTAAATAAATATGAAGATTTATCAGTGTCAATATCTGAGATAGAATCTTCTGAACCAGATAGATCCTCATCAGAAACAGACAAGTCAGAATGATGACGGTCACTTAAAAATTCATCTGAAATATGAGAAGTTTTAAAAGACCTTTTACGTTTACTGGAAGGAGGAATAACAGACAGAGCCTTCCTAATAGATTTAGAAACAAATTATTTTACATTAACAGGAACATCCTGAGCATTAGATGTTGAAGGAACAACAACAGATAATGGATTATTACTAATGGAAATACTATCTGCATTAGCAAGCTTATCATGACATTCATCACAAACTACAGCCGGAGGAACAGTTACCACAAGTTTACAACAAATGCACTTAACTTTGGTAGAACCAGCATCAGGCAGCATCTTTCCAGAAGTAGATTCTGATCCAGGGTCCAGTTGAGACATCTTTCAATATGTAATAGAAAAAACAACATATAAAGCAAAATTATCAAATTCCTTAAATGACAGTTTCAGGAATGGGAAAAAATGCCAATGAACAAGCCTCTAGCAACCAGAAGCAATGAAAAATGAGACTGAAATAATGTGAAAAAAAAAAGGTGGAGACAAGAATGACGCCCACATTTTTTGGCGCCAAAAATGACGCCCACATTATTGGCGCTAAGTACAACGCCTATAATTTTTTGGCGCCAAGTATGACGCCACATCCGGTGACGCCGACAAAAATGACGCCCACATTTTTGGCGCAAAAAACGTCTGAACACAAAAAACGTAAAAAAAAATGACGCAACCACGAACAACTTCTGGCGTCAATTAGGGCGCCGGAAATGACAAATTTTGCGCAAAAAAAGTCCGCACCAAAAATGACGCAATAAATTGAAGCATTTTCAGCCCCCGCGAGCCTAACAGCCCACAGGGAAAAAAGACAATTGAAAAAAATTTAAGGTAAGAAAAAACATAATTTATGCTTACCTGATAAATTCCTTTCTTCTGTTGTGTGATCAGTCCACGGGTCATCATTACTTCTGGGATATAACTCCTCCCCAACAGGAAATGCAAGAGGATTCACCCAGCAGAGCTGCATATAGCTCCTCCCCTCTACGTCAGTCCCAGTCATTCGACCAAGAATCAACGAGAAAGGAGTAACCAAGGGTGAAGTGGTGACTGGAGTATAATTTAAAAGATATTTACCTGCCTTAAAAACAGGGCGGGCCGTGGACTGATAACACAACAGAAGAAAGGAATTTATCAGGTAAGCATAAATTATGTTTTCTTCTGTTATGTGTGATCAGTCCACGGGTCATCATTACTTCTGGGATACCAATACCAAAGCAAAAGTACACGGATGACGGGAGGGAAAGGCAGGCTCATTATACAGAAGGAACCACTGCCTGAAGAACCTTTCTCCCAAAAATAGCCTCCGAAGAAGCAAAAGTGTCAAATTTGTAAAATTTGGAAAAAGTATGAAGTGAAGACCAAGTTGCAGCCTTGCAAATCTGTTCAACAGAGGCCTCATTCTTAAAGGCCCAAGTGGAAGCCACAGCTCTAGTGGAGTGAGCTGTAATTCTTTCAGGAGGCTGCTGTCCAGCAGTCTCATAGGCTAAACGTATTATGCTACGAAGCCAAAAAGAGAGAGAGGTAGCAGAAGCTTTTTGACCTCTCCTCTGTCCAGAGTAAACGACAAACAAGGAAGAAGTTTGGCGAAAATCTTTAGTTGCCTGCAAGTAGAACTTGAGGGCACGAACTACATCCAGATTGTGTAAAAGACGTTCCTTCTTTGAAGAAGGATTTGGACACAAGGATGGGACAACAATCTCTTGATTGATGTTCCTGTTAGTGACTACCTTAGGTAAGAACCCAGGTTTAGTACGCAGAACTACCTTGTCTGAGTGAAAAATCAGATAAGGGGAATCACAATGTAAGGCTGATAACTCAGAGACTCTTCGAGCCGAGGAAATAGCCATTAAAAACAGAACTTTCCAAGATAACATTTTTATATCAATGGAATGAAGGGGTTCAAACGGAACACCCTGTAAAACGTTAAGAACTAAGTTTAAACTCCATGGTGGAGCAACAGCTTTAAACACAGGCTTGATCCTAGCTAAAGCCTGACAAAAGGACTGGACGTCTGGATTTTCTGACAGACGTCTGTGTAACAAGATGGACAGAGCTGAAATCTGTCCCTTTAATGAACTAGCTGATAAACCCTTTTCTAAACCTTCTTGTAGAAAAGACAGTATCCTAGCGATCCTAACCTTACTCCAGGAGTAACCTTTGGATTCGCACCAGTATAGGTATTTCCGCCATATTTTATGGTAAATCCTTCTGGTAACAGGCTTCCTAGCCTGAATTAGGGTATCAATAACCGACTCAGAAAAACCACGTTTTGATAAAATCAAGCGTTCAATTTCCAAGCAGTCAGCTTCAGAGAAGTTAGATTTTGATGTTTGAATGGACCCTGTATCAGAAGGTCCTGTCTTAGAGGTAGAGACCAAGGCGGACAGGATGACATGTCCACTAGATCTGCATACCAAGTCCTGCGTGGCCATGCAGGTGCTATTAGAATTACTGATGCTCTCTCCTGTTTGATTTTGGCAATCAATCGAGGAAGCAGCGGGAAGGGTGGAAACACATAAGCCATCCTGAAGTTCCAAGGTGCTGTCAAAGCATCTATCAGAACTGCTCCCGGATCCCTGGATCTGGACCCGTAGCGAGGAAGTTTGGCGTTCTGGCGAGACGCCATGAGATCTATCTCTGGTTTGCCCCAACGTCGAAGTATTTGGGCAAAGACCTCCGGATGAAGTTCCCACTCCCCCGGATGAAAAGTCTGGCGACTCAAGAAATCCGCCTCCCAGTTCTCCACTCCCGGGATGTGGATTGCTGACAGGTGGCAAGAGTGAGACTCTGCCCAGCGAATTATCTTTGATACTTCCATCATTGCTAGGGAGCTTCTTGTCCCTCCCTGATGGTTGATGTAAGCTACAGTCGTGATGTTGTCCGACTGAAACCTGATGAACCCCCGAGTTGTTAACTGGGGCCAAGCCAGAAGGGCATTGAGAACTGCTCTCAATTCCAGAATGTTTATTGGAAGGAGACTCTCCTCCTGATTCCATAGTCCCTGAGCCTTCAGAGAATTCCAGACAGCGCCCCAACCTAGTAGGCTGGCGTCTGTTGTTACAATTGTCCAGTCTGGCCTGCTGAATGGCATCCCCCTGGACAGGTGTGGCCGATAAAGCCACCATAGAAGAGAATTTCTGGTCTCTTGATTCAGATTCAGAGTAGGGGACAAATCTGAGTAATCCCCATTCCACTGACTTAGCATGCATAATTGCAGCGGTCTGAGGTGTAGGCGTGCAAAAGGTACTATGTCCATTGCCGCTACCATTAAGCCGATCACCTCCATGCATTGAGCTACTGACGGGTGTTGAATGGAATGAAGGACGCGGCATGCATTTTGAAGCTTTGTTAACCTGTCTTCTGTCAGGTAAATCTTCATTTCTACAGAATCTATAAGAGTCCCCAAGAATGGAACTCTTGTGAGAGGAAAGAGAGAACTCTTCTTTTCGTTCACTTTCCATCCATGCGACCTTAGAAATGCCAGAACTAACTCTGTATGAGACTTGGCAGTTTGAAAGCTTGAAGCTTGAATTAGAATGTCGTCTAGGTACGGAGCTACCGAAATCCCTCGCGGTCTTAGTACCGCTAGAAGGGCACCCAGAACCTTTGTGAAGATTCTTGGAGCCGTAGCCAATCCGAATGGAAGAGCTACAAACTGGTAGTGCCTGTCTAAGAAGGCAAACCTTAGATACCGGTGATGATCTTTGTGGATCGGTATGTGAAGGTAAGCATCCTTTAAATCCACTGTGGTCATGTACTGACCCTCTTGGATCATGGGTAAGATTGTCCGAATAGTTTCCATTTTGAACGATGGAACTCTTAGGAATTTGTTTAGAGTCTTTAAATCTAAGATTGGCCTGAAAGTTCCCTCTTTTTTGGGAACCACAAACAGGTTTGAGTAGAACCCTTGTCCTTGTTCCGACCGCGGAACCGGATGGATCACTCCCATTAATAACAGATCTTGTACGCAGCGTAGAAACGCTTCTTTCTTTATCTGGTTTGTTGACAACCTTGACAGATGAAATCTCCCTCTTGGGGGAGATAATTTGAAGTCTAGAAGGTATCCCTGCGATATGATCTCTAGAGCCCAGGGATCCTGAACATCTCTTGCCCAGGCCTGGGCGAAGAGAGAGAGTCTGCCCCCCACTAGATCCGGTCCCGGATCGGGGGCTCTCGGTTCATGCTGTCTTTGGGGCAGCAGCAGGTTTCCTGGCCTGCTTGCTCTTGTTCCAGGACTGGTTAGGCTTCCAGCCTTGCCTGTAACGAGCAACAGCTCCTTCCTGTTTTGGTGCAGTGGAGGTTGATGCTGCTCCTGTTTTAAAGTTCCGAAAGGGACGAAAATTAGACTGTCTAGCCTTAGCTTTGGCTTTGTCTTGAGGTAGGGCGTGGCCCTTACCTCCTGTAATGTCAGCGATAATCTCTTTCAAACCGGGCCCAAATAAAGACTGCCCCTTGAAAGGTATATTAAGTAATTTGGACTTAGAAGTAACATCAGCTGACCAGGATTTTAGCCACAGCGCCCTACGTGCCTGTATGGCGAATCCTGAGTTCTTAGCCGTAAGTTTGGTTAAATGTACTACGGCCTCCGAAATGAAGGAATTAGCTAGTTTAAGGACTCTAAGCCTGTCCGTAATGTCGTCTAGCGTAGATGAACTAAGGTTCTCTTCAAGCGACTCAATCCAAAATGCTGCCGCAGCCGTAATCGGCGCGATACATGCAAGGGGTTGTAATATAAAACCTTGTTGAACAAACATTTTCTTAAGGTAACCCTCTAATTTTTTATCCATTGGATCTGAGAAAGCACAGCTATCCTCCACCGGGATAGTGGTACGCTTAGCTAAAGTAGAAACTGCTCCCTCCACCTTGGGGACCGTTTGCCATAAGTCCCGAGTGGTGGCGTCTATTGGAAACATCTTTCTAAATATTGGAGGGGGTGAGAACGGCACACCGGGTCTATCCCACTCCTTAGTAACAATTTCAGTTAGTCTCTTAGGTATAGGAAAAACGTCAGTACTCGCCGGTACCGCAAAGTATTTATCCAACCTACACAGTTTCTCTGGTATTGCAACGGTGTTACAATCGTTGAGAGCTGCTAAGACCTCCCCTAGTAATACACGGAGGTTCTCCAATTTAAATTTAAAATTTGAAATATCTGAGTCCAATCTGTTTGGATCAGAACCGTCACCCACAGAATGAAGCTCTCCGTCCTCATGCTCTGCGAGCTGTGACGCAGTATCAGACATGGCCCTAGCATTGTCAGCGCACTCTGTTCTCACCCCAGAGTGATCACGCTTGCCTCTTAGTTCTGGTAATTTAGACAAAACTTCAGTCATAACAGTAGCCATATCTTGTAATGTTATCTGTAATGGCCGCCCAGATGTACTAGGCGCCAAAATATCACGCACCTCCCGGGCGGGAGATGCAGGTACTGCCGCGTGAGGCGAGTTAGTCGGCATAACTCTCCCCTCGCTGTTTGGTGAAATTTGTTCACATTGTACAGATTGACTTTTATTTAAAGTAGCATCAATACAGTTAGTACATAAATTTCTATTGGGCTCCACCTTGGCATTGGAACAAATGACACAGATATCTTCCTCTGAGTCAGACATGTTTAACACACTAGCAAAAAACTTACAACTTGGTTATAATCTTTTTTAGCAAAAAACGTACTGTGCCTCAAAGAGGTACTAACGATTAAATGACAGTTGAAATAGTGAACTGAAAAACAGTTATAGCATCAAACTTTAAAACAACAAAACTTTTAGCAAAGGTTTGTTCCCATTAGTAAAATAACAATAATTAAATTTGACATAAAAAATACAAAGCAACGTTTTTATTCACAGTCACTATAAGAATTCTCACAGCTCTGCTGAGAGAATTTACCTCCCTTCAAAGAAGTTTGAAGACCCCTGAGATCTATCAGAGATGAACCGGATCATGCAGGAAAAATAAAAGTAACTGACTGGTATTTTTTGATGCGTAGCAAAGAGCGCCAAAACGGCCCCTCCCTCTCCCACACAGCAGTGAAGAGAAACGAAACTGTCACAAATAAAGCAAAAAAACTGCCAAGTGGAAAATAATGCCCAAATATTTATTCACACAGTACCTCAGCAATGTAAACGATTCTACATTCCAGCAAAAACGTTTAACATGATAAATAGTTATTAAAAAGGATTAGTGACCTTTAACAGAGTAGTTCCAGTGAAATACCATCCCCAGAATACTGAAGTGTATACATACATGTCATTTTAACGGTATGGCAGGATTTTCTCATCAATTCCATTCAGAAAATAAAAACTGCTACATACCTCAATGCAGATTCCTCTGCCCGCTGTCCCCTGATCTGAAGCCTTTCCCTCCCTCAGATGGCCGAGAACAGCAATATGATCTTAACTACTCCGGTTAAAATCATAGTAAAAAACTCTGACAGATTCTTCCTCAAACTCTGCCAGAGAAGTAATAACACGCTCCGGTGCTATTTTAAAATAACAAACTTTTGATTGAAGTCATAAAAACTAAGTATAATCACCATAGTCCTCTCACACATCCTATCTAGTCGTTGGGTGCAAGAGAATGACTGGGACTGACGTAGAGGGGAGGAGCTATATGCAGCTCTGCTGGGTGAATCCTCTTGCATTTCCTGTTGGGGAGGAGTTATATCCCAGAAGTAATGATGACCCGTGGACTGATCACACATAACAGAAGAAAATAATCCTTCATATGCATTATCCCAATAATGAAACTGACTGTCTGAAATAAGGAATACTGATTACCCTGAATCATGGCAAATATAAGTTTAAACACACAGAACTTTAAAAATAAAGTGCCCAACCATAGCTTTAGAGTGTCAAATAAAATAAGACTTACTTAACCCAAGACACTCATCTACATATAGTAGATAGCCAAACCAGTACTGAAACGAGAATCAGTAGAGGTAATGGTATATTAGAGTATATCGTCGATCTGAAAAGGGAGGTAGGAGAAGAAATCTCTACGACCGATAACAGAGAACCTATGAAATAGATCCCGTAGAAGGAGACCATGGTATTCAAATAGGCAATACTCTCTTCACATCCCTCTGACATTCACTGCACTCTGAGAGGAAAACTGGGCTCCAGCCTGCTGCGAAGCGCATATCAACGAAGAATCTAGCACAAACTTACTTCACCACCTCCACGGGAGGCAAAGTTTGTAAAACTGAATTGTGGGTGTGGTGAGGGGTGTATTTATAGGCATTTTGAGGTTTGGGAAACTTTGCCCCTCCTGGTAGGAATGTATATCCCATACGTCACTAGCTCATGGACTCTTGCTAATTACATGAAAGAAAAAGGCATACACAAACTGCAAAACAGGTAAAAATTGCTTCAATTTTTCTGAAATTTTAACAGTGTACCCACTAAGCTTGAGAAAGATTGCACCACAAGTTAATAAGCAATAAACCCCCAAATGAAAAAACCGGATTGAAATTTGTCTAAAACCGGTTAAAAAACCCTATAAGCACCTTGCCACAGCTCTGCTGTGGCCCTACCTGCCCTTAGGAACGATAATATGGGGTTAAAGCTTCGAATAGGCCCTCAGGAGAAGTTGCTAGCTGCCTTGTCTGTAGAACTAAATGCGCAACTGAGGCACAAAAATAGGCCCCGTCCACCTCACTCGATGTTGCTGGGGGCCTACACAAATCTAACAAACCTAGTTTGAAAACCATGTGGGTTATAACAAACCCAATATAAGCCAAATGACCCCTCAAGCAAACGTCCCATAAACATAAAAAAGTTACTCCCAGAACACACAAACGTTTGTCGCAATCTTACATAAACAAACTGAGTGCCCCAAAAAAAACTTAGCCCTTTATGCAAGCTAGTAAAAACCTCTTTCATACTAGGATTACTGCTTACCCTTCCCCTAATGGGGATACTGTCAGCCTTTCTGAGTTAACACAGTCTCTGCAGAAAAATGACTGAACATACCTCATTGCTGTATAGCAAGAATCGTTCCTCACACTGAAGTTTTCCTTTACTCCTCAGCTTCAGTGGGAACAGCAGTGGACCTTAGTTACAAATGCTGAGAGCATCATCCTCCAGGCAGAAATCTTCATCTATGTCCTGCCTGAGAGTAAATAGTACAACACCGGTACCATTTAAAAATAAACTCTTGATTGAAGCTAAAATAAAAACTAACAGTTTAACACCTCTTCTCTTTACCCTTCCAGCTTAGAGCCAGCAAAAAGAATGACTGGGGGTGGAGTTAAGGGAGGAGCTATATAGACAGCTCTGCTGTGGTGTTCTCTTTGCTACTTCCTGTCAGGAAGGACAATACCCCACAAGTAAAGGATGAATCCGTGGACTCGGTACATCATGCAAAAGAAAAGAAAAAACAATTAAGACTGTTTTGGGGGTATCACAAACTTTCTGACAACCACATGTATAAACTAAGTCGTAACAAAATGAGAGGTGAGATCAGCACACTAAAAATCATTATCCTGGTGCATAAAAGTTGTTGTTTGAGGACTTCTACAACTTACAATCATGGTGGCTCAGAATCTTATTTTTTTTTTATTTTTTTTTCCTTTTCATGAAAGAACCACAAAAACCCTGATGCCTACAAATAACAGATAAGGCTTAATGTTAACAAAATAAATTGTTCTAAAAGCAACAGTGGTTTTTCAAAGCTATTAAAAAAAAAACAGAATTTATGTTTACCTGATAAATTTCTTTCTCCAACGGTGTGTCCGGTCCACGGCGTCATCCTTACTTGTGGGATATTCTCTTCCCCAACAGGAAATGGCAAAGAGCCCAGCAAAGCTGGTCACATGATCCCTCCTAGGCTCCGCCTACCCCAGTCATTCGACCGACGTTAAGGAGGAATAATAGCATAGGAGAAACCATATGGTACCGTGGTGACTGTAGTTAAAGAAAATAAATTATCAGACCTGATTAAAAAACCAGGGCGGGCCGTGGACCGGACACACCGTTGGAGAAAGAAATTTATCAGGTAAACATAAATTCTGTTTTCTCCAACATAGGTGTGTCCGGTCCACGGCGTCATCCTTACTTGTGGGAACCAATACCAAAGCTTTAGGACACGGATGAAGGGAGGGAGCAAATCAGGTCACCTAAATGGAAGGCACCACGGCTTGCAAAACCTTTCTCCCAAAAATAGCCTCAGAAGAAGCAAAAGTATCAAACTTGTAAAATTTGGTAAAAGTGTGCAGTGAAGACCAAGTCGCTGCCCTACATATCTGATCAACAGAAGCCTCGTTCTTGAAGGCCCATGTGGAAGCCACAGCCCTAGTGGAATGAGCCGTGATTCTTTCGGGAGGCTGCCGTCCGGCAGTCTCGTAAGCCAATCTGATGATGCTTTTAATCCAAAAAGAGAGAGAGGTAGAAGTTGCTTTTTGACCTCTCCTTTTACCTGAATAAACAACAAACAGGGAAGATGTTTGTCTAAAATCCTTTGTAGCATCTAAATAGAATTTTAGAGCGCGAACAACATCCAAATTGTGCAACAAGCGTTCCTTCTTTGAAACTGGTTTCGGACACAGAGAAGGTACGATAATCTCCTGGTTAATGTTTTTGTTAGAAACAACTTTTGGAAGAAAACCAGGTTTAGTACGTAAAACCACCTTATCTGCATGGAACACCAGATAAGGAGGAGAACACTGCAGAGCAGATAATTCTGAAACTCTTCTAGCAGAAGAAATTGCAACTAAAAACAAAACTTTCCAAGATAATAACTTAATATCAACGGAATGTAAGGGTTCAAACGGAACCCCCTGAAGAACTGAAAGAACTAGATTGAGACTCCAAGGAGGAGTCAAAGGTTTGTAAACAGGCTTGATTCTAACCAGAGCCTGAACAAAGGCTTGAACATCTGGCACAGCTGCCAGTTTTTTGTGAAGTAACACCGACAAGGCAGAAATCTGTCCCTTCAGGGAACTTGCCGATAATCCTTTTTCCAATCCTTCTTGAAGGAAGGATAGAATCCTAGGAATCTTAACCTTGTCCCAAGGGAAACCTTTAGATTCACACCAACAGATATATTTTTTCCAAATTTTGTGGTAAATCTTTCTAGTTACAGGCTTTCTGGCCTGAACAAGAGTATCGATAACAGAATCTGAGAAACCTCGCTTCGATAAAATCAAGCGTTCAATCTCCAAGCAGTCAGCTGGAGTGAAACCAGATTCGGATGTTCGAACGGACCCTGAACAAGAAGGTCTCGTCTCAAAGGTAGCTTCCAAGGTGGAGCCGATGACATATTCACCAGATCTGCATACCAAGTCCTGCGTGGCCACGCAGGAGCTATCAAGATCACCGACGCCCTCTCCTGATTGATCCTGGCTACCAGCCTGGGGATGAGAGGAAACGGCGGGAACACATAAGCTAGTTTGAAGGTCCAAGGTGCTACTAGTGCATCCACTAGAGCCGCCTTGGGATCCCTGGATCTGGACCCGTAGCAAGGAACTTTGAAGTTCTGACGAGAGGCCATCAGATCCATGTCTGGAATGCCCCAAAGTTGAGTGACTTGGGCAAAGATTTCCGGATGGAGTTCCCACTCCCCCGGATGCAATGTCTGACGACTCAGAAAATCCGCTTCCCAATTTTCCACTCCCGGGATGTGGATAGCAGACAGGTGGCAGGAGTGAGACTCCGCCCATAGAATAATCTTGGTCACTTCTTCCATCGCTAGGGAACTCCTTGTTCCCCCCTGATGGTTGATGTACGCAACAGTCGTCATGTTGTCTGATTGAAACCGTATGAACTTGGTCCTCGCTAGCTGAGGCCAAGCCTTGAGAGCATTGAATATCGCTCTCAGTTCCGGAATATTTATCGGTAGAAGAGATTCTTCCCGAGACCAAAGACCCTGAGCTTTCAGGGATCCCCAGACCGCGCCCCAGCCCATCAGACTGGCGTCGGTCGTGACAATGACCCACTCTGGTCTGTGGAATGTCATCCCTCGTGACAGGTTGTCCAGGGACAGCCACCAACGGAGTGAGTCTCTGGTCCTCTGATTTACTTGTATCTTTGGAGACAAGTCTGTATAGTCCCCATTCCACTGACTGAGCATGCACAGTTGTAATGGTCTTAGATGAATGCGCGCAAAAGGAACTATGTCCATTGTCGCTACCATCAACCCGATCACTTCCATGCACTGAGCTACGGAAGGAAGAGGAACGGAATGAAGTATTCGACAAGAGTCCAGAAGCTTTGTCTTTCTGGCCTCTGTTAGAAAAATCCTCATTTCTGAGGAGTCTATAATTGTTCCCAAGAAGGGAACCCTTGTTGACGGGGATAGAGAACTCTTTTCCACGTTCACTTTCCAGCCGTGCGATCTGAGAAAGGCCAGGACGATGTCCGTGTGAGCCTTTGCTCGAGGGAGGGACGACGCTTGAATCAGAATGTCGTCCAGGTAAGGTACAACTGCAATGCCCCTTGGTCTTAGCACAGCTAGAAGGGACCCTAGTACCTTTGTGAAAATCCTTGGAGCAGTGGCTAATCCGAAAGGAAGCGCCACGAACTGGTAATGTTTGTCCAGGAATGCAAACCTTAGGAACCGATGATGTTCCTTGTGGATAGGAATATGTAGATACGCATCCTTTAAATCCACCGTGGTCATGAATTGACCTTCCTGGATGGAAGGAAGGATAGTTCGAATGGTTTCCCTCTTGAAAGATGGGACCTTGAGAAATTTGTTTAAGATCTTGAGATCTAGGATTGGTCTGAACGTTCCCTCTTTTTTGGGAACTATGAACAGATTGGAGTAGAACCCCGTCCCTTGTTCTCTCAATGGAACAGGATGAATCACTCCCATTTTTAACAGGTCTTCTACACAATGTAAGAACGCCTGTCTTTTTATGTGGTCTGAAGACAACTGAGACCTGTGGAACCTTCCCCTTGGGGGAAGTCCCTTGAATTCCAGAAGATAACCCTGGGAGACTATTTCTAGCGCCCAAGGATCCAGAACATCTCTTGCCCAAGCCTGAGCGAAGAGAGAGAGTCTGCCCCCCACCAGATCCGGTCCCGGATCGGGGGCCGATATTTCATGCTGTCTTGGTAGCAGTGGCAGGTTTCTTTGCCTGCTTTCCCTTGTTCCAGCCTTGCATTGGTCTCCAAGCTGGCTTGGCCTGAGAAGTATTACCCTCTTGCTTAGAGGACGTAGCACCTTGGGCTGGTCCGTTTTTACGAAAGGGACGAAAATTAGGTCTATTTTTTGCCTTGAAAGGCCGATCCTGAGGAAGGGCATGGCCCTTACCCCCAGTGATATCAGAGATAATCTCTTTCAAGTCAGGACCAAACAGCGTTTTCCCCTTGAAAGGAATGTTTAGTAGCTTGTTCTTGGAAGACGCATCAGCCGACCAAGATTTCAACCAAAGCGCTCTGCGCGCCACAATAGCAAACCCAGAATTCTTAGCCGCTAACTTAGCCAATTGCAAAGAGGCGTCTAGAGTGAAAGAATTAGCCAATTTGAGAGCATTGACTCTGTCCATAATCTCCTCATAAGGAGGAGAGTCACTATCGAGCACCTTAATCAGTTCATCAAACCAGAAATATGCGGCTGTAGTGACAGGGACAATGCATGAAATGGGTTGTAGAAGGTAACCCTGCTGAACAAACATCTTTTTAAGCAAACCTTCTAATTTTTTATCCATAGGATCTTTGAAAGCACAACTATCCTCTATGGGAATAGTGGTGCGTTTGTTTAAAGTAGAAACCGCTCCCTCGACCTTGGGGACTGACTGCCATAAGTCCTTTCTGGGGTCGACCATAGGAAACAATTTTTTAAATATGGGGGGAGGGACGAAAGGAATACCGGGCCTTTCCCATACTTTATTAACAATGTCCGCCACCCGCTTGGGTATAGGAAAAGCTTCTGGGAGCCCCGGCACCTCTAGGAACTTGTCCATTTTACATAGTTTCTCTGGGATGACCAAATTTTCACAATCATCCAGAGTGGATAATACCTCCTTAAGCAAAATGCGGAGATGTTCCAATTTAAATTTAAAAGTAATCACATCAGATTCAGCCTGCTGAGAAATGTTCCCTAAATCAGTAATTTCTCCCTCAGACAAAACCTCCCTGGCTCCCTCAGATTGGGTTAGGGGCCCTTCAGAGATATTAATATCAGCGTCGTCATGCTCTTCAGTAACTAAAACAGAGCATCCACGCTTACGCTGACAAGGGTTCATTTTGGCTAAAATGTTTTTGACAGAATTATCCATTACAGCCGTTAATTGTTGCATAGTAAGGAGTATTGGCGCGCTAGATGTACTAGGGGCCTCCTGAGTGGGCAAGACTCGTGTAGACGAAGGAGGGAATGATGCAGTACCATGCTTACTCCCCTCACTTGAGGAATCATCTTGGGCATCATTGTCATTATCACATAAATCACATTTATTTAAATGAATAGGAATTCTGGCTTCCCCACATTCAGAACACAGTCTATCTGGTAGTTCAGACATGTTAAACAGGCATAAACTTGATAAGAAAGTACAAAAAACGTTTTGAAATAAAACCGTTACTGTCACTTTAAATTTTAAACTGAACACACTTTATTACTGCAATTGCGAAAAAACATGAAGGAATTGTTCAAAATTCACCAAACTTTCACCACAGTGTCTTAAAGCCTTGAAAATATTGCACACCAATTTTGGAAGCTTTAACCCTTAAAATAACGGAACCGGAGCCGTTTTAAGCTTTAACCCCTTTACAGTCCCTGGTATCTGCTTTGCTGAGACCCAACCAAACCCAAGGGGAATACGATACCAAATGATGCCTTCAGAAGTCTTTTATCAGTATCAGAGCTCCTCTCACATGCGACTGCATGCCATGCCTCTCAAAAACAAGTGCGCCACACCGGCGCGAAAATGAGACTCTGCCTATGCTTTGGGAAAGCCCCTAAAGAATAAGGTGTCTAAAACAGTGCCTGCCGATATAATTATATCAAAATACCCAGAATAAATGATTCCTCAAGGCTAAATAAGTGTTAATATCAATCGATTTAGCCCAAAAAATGTCTACAGTCTAAATAAGCCCTTGTGAAGCCCTTATTTACAATCGTAATAAACATGGCTTACCGGATCCCATAGGGAAAATGACAGCTTCCAGCATTACATCGTCTTGTTAGAATGTGTCATACCTCAAGCAGCAAAGGACTGCAAACTGTTCCCCCAACTGAAGTTAATGCTCTCAACAGTCCTGTGTGGAACAGCCATGGATTTTAGTTACGGTTGCTAAAATCATTTTCCTCATACAAACAGAATTCTTCATCTCTTTTCTGTTTCTGAGTAAATAGTACGTACCAGCACTATTTGAAAATAACAAACTCTTGATTGAATAATGAAAAACTACAGTTAAACACTAAAAAACTCTAAGCCATCTCCGTGGAGATGTTGCCTGTACAACGGCAAAGAGAATGACTGGGGTAGGCGGAGCCTAGGAGGGATCATGTGACCAGCTTTGCTGGGCTCTTTGCCATTTCCTGTTGGGGAAGAGAATATCCCACAAGTAAGGATGACGCCGTGGACCGGACACACCTATGTTGGAGAAATATATAGAAACACAAATAAAAAAAAATAATTCAGCAACATTGATGAAAAGTGTCCTCCATTTATGGGTTAACGTAAAAATATAACACCGGCCGCACTTCCAATAATAACCTCTTTCCCTGCCCAACTGGCCTTAAGTATTAATACTTGTTTGCAGCAAAGTTAGATGTTGACCAGCGGTGGAAATCCGGAAGAGAATGATAAATCATGTGTGTGTAGGGCTGCACACTGCATTTATAGTCTGAGTTAGTCTCACAGTCAAAACAAATTGCAGCATGGGTATTTCTTCTCTCTGTAAAATAACGTGCCCTCAGTCTGCGGATTCTAAAACAGATTGGCTAAGTGCCAGGTCCCAGTAATGCTCTGCTCCAAGCTTTTTAAAATGTTCCCGTGCCATGTTCTCAGTGGGGCACTGTTTAAATTTCATGTCACCGAAGCTACGTTCCTTGGCTGTACCCTAAAAATAAATAAGATAGGCAATTGTCATATAAGAACAGATATAACCAAAGATGATTGTTTCTTTCTTGCATTGACTGAGTCAGTCTGTGCTCTGATATTTGGTGACATTATGACCTCTTGCTGCCTCCTAACCTATATTTGGAACATGCCTATGTCTAAATATCCTGCTGCTCTTGCTTGACTTTTGCAACCGCTTTATCCTTGATTGTTAAAAACGTGTGTATGACTCTGCTTGCTACAGCCTGTATTTTGGTTACTACTGCACTTTACCCTCACTGCATAGACTCCTGTGTTTAACCATACTAGTTATTTTACAGTGGATGTAGTGGAAACGGCTATAGTTTAAGCCCCAACTTAAATATTTGTGTATTATACTTCTTTGCTTAGTGAACTGTGGCTCTTAGCAATCTGCTTATTTGCACCAGCCTTGAAGTACCTCTTGTTCCAGATAACTTGTCTGACTAATACTGGACTAAGCTTTTGTAACCAGATGTTCCAACCAAACTGCATCTCTTATTCTAGCTACCCTGTTTGCTTTTTTGTGGACTGAACGGAAATTCTTTGTTGTATCCACCACTACACATATTAATCACTCTCTATTTGAGTCTAGGCTCTCTCACTACTTTTTTAGGAAAATATTTAAATGTAGTGTAATTTTCTAAACCCTTTGAGTGCTAAGCACTTTCCCACCTGGGTGCTAAGCTTATTTAATTAATTTTTTTATTTTGTGAAAAAAAATGTTTTAACCTTTTTTTTTCCCCCCCAGATCCCCATTGGAAAGGTTAGGTGATTACCTTTCCAATGGTGGGTCTTGGGGTCTGTAGCTGCTTAGATGCCTGAGATACAGGCTTCTAAGCAGCATGCCCCCTTTCCCTATACTTTGTATTGAAAAATTGTTAATAAAGTTGCGCAGTGACGTCATCACATCATTGCGCGTGACGTGACCGTACAAAACGTGATGCCCCAGCGATGCCTGTCACTCTACAGGCACGGTAGCCGGGGTAGGAGCGGGACGGAGCACCCAGATCTCCCTCAAGGTGGGAGAGTGCTAGTGACGGCTCTGAGCCGGCATTGGCACCAGAGTGGGAAACTCTGTCACGGCTCAGAGCCGTCATTAGCACTCAAAGGGTTAAACATGCGTTTGCCCTTCTTTATGTTACTGTTATATAAATCCAAATCATTTTATAGATTCTTTTGGCATTGTGTGATCTTTGTTAGAGTAATGTAATCGAACATAAATGACTATTAAATTAAAAATGTAACAATACATAAAAACATTTTATTATTTTTTTAGTATAACATAATTGCAACATGCATTCATTATTGATTTGATTGCCTTTTGCTAAAAATACATCTGAAAATTATCCTCGTGCCACATTCTCCCAGGGAGGTTAATATGGTTTATCTTTTTCTGTAATTTAGTGATTTCCTCCACTTCTCATTCATTTTGTTTCTCAAGTAATTTGCTCTTTTAAAGGGACATGAAACCCAAATTGTTTTCTTTCATGATTCAGATAAAACATGCAATTTTAAACAACTGTTCTATTTACTTCTATTATCAAATTTGCTTCACTCTAGTTGTATCCTTTGTTGAAGGAGCAGCAATGCACTTCTTGGAACAAGCAGAACACATTCAGTAAACTAATGACAAGTCATACTTGTGCAGCCACAAATCAGTAGCTAGCTCACAGTAGTGCATTGCTGCTCCTGAGCCTACTTAGATATGATTGTAAACAATGAATAATCAAGAGAATTAAAGGGACATTAAACCCCCCAAAAATATTTCATGATTCAGGTAGAGAATACAATTTAAAATAACTTTCCAAATTACTTCTATTATCTCATTTGCTTCATTCTTTAGATATTCTTTGTTGAAGAAATAGCAATGCACATGGGTGAGCCAATCAAACGAGGCATCTATGTGCATCTACCAATCAGCAGCTACTGAGCATATCTAGATATGCTTTTCAGCAAAGCATATCAAGAGAATAAAGCAAATTAGATAATAGAAGTAAATTAAAAAGTTGTTTAAAAGTGCTTGCTCTTTCCAAATCATGAAAGAAAAAAATTGTGTTTCATGTCCCTTTAAGCAATTTAGATAATACAAGACAATTGGAAAGTTGTTTAAAACTGTATACTCATACTGAATCATGAAATATTCATTTTGGCTTTACTGCCCCTTTAAGGTTAATTACCAGTTTTCCATAAACAATGATAGGAAAAGCATACTTTGCAAAAGCAGTGTGCATATTAGGTAGTTTAGGTGTGATCATTATTATGTGTACATATAAATATATATCTATTAGATAGGGATTAAAAATAAAAATGTATTTTGAAATAACTGGTTAATTAATTATTAAATAAACTGAGTGTGAAACCACCTTAAAGGGATATTAACCCTTTGGCTGCTAAGCCATTTCCCACCTGGGTGCTAATATTTTATTTTTTTATTATTATTTTTGAAAACTTTTTTTTTTTTAACTTTTTTTTTTTTTTTTTACAGACCCACAAGATTTACACTGTTGGAAAGGTTAGGCGATTACCTTTCCAACAATGGGTCTTGGGGAAGGCTTCTAAGCAGCATGCCCCCTCCTCCTATACTTAACATTGTTAAGTATAAATAAAGTTGCGCGGTGACGTCATCACGTAATTGCGCGTGACGTCACCGGGCATCACGTGAAGCCCCGGCGATGCCTGTCACTCTACAGGCACGATCGCTGGGGTAGAAGCAGCAAGAAGCCCCCAGATCTCCCTCAAGGTGGTAGAGTGCTAGTGACGGCTCTGAGCCGTCATTAGCACCAGAGTGAGAAACTCTGACGGCTCAGAGCCGTCATTAGCACTCAAAGGGTTAAACACTTTGAGATGGTAAATTGATAAATTGTATGTATATAAAAAAACTCTGCAATACACTTTCATTATTTATTTTGTCCCCTTTTCCTGTGATTCCATTCTGAAATAGTGAGCTTTTCAGTTCCTGTTAGAAATGTAAGTGCAGAACACTGTTATATTCCACACAGCCATTGGCTGCACACTCTAATGACCTATTTATAACTGTCCCCTAATTGGCCACAGCAGAGAAGGTAACCTAAGTTACAACATGGCAGCTCCCATTGTTTTATAGACACTAACACTTTACACTTATTTTGTCAATATTTAAACCGCTAATAAAACTTTAAAAAATACATCTACATGTTATTCTCAGACTAATCTTTTCTTTGGATGCATCATTCTATCTAGCATTTATTTAGTGTATAATGTCCCTTTAAAGGAAGATGGGCACACGTCATGCTAAAATCCAATATATGTGTATTAGTTCATGATTGGTTAGCAAAGGTCCTTTTGTTCTGAGGGACAGAGAAATCAAAGACAGAAAAATTATAAAAACAAAATTTATGCTTACCTGATAAATTCCTTTCTCCTGTAGTGTGGTCAGTCCACGGGTCATCATTACTTCTGGGATATTAACTCCTCCCCAACAGGAAGTGCAAGAGGATTCACCCAGCAGAGCTGCTATATAGCTCCTCCCCTCTACGTCACACCCAGTCATTCGACCGAGAACCAACGAGAAAGGAGAAGCCAAAGGGTGCAGTGCAGTGGTGACTGGAGTATAATTTAAAAATTTAGACCTGCCAAAAAAACAGGGCGGGCCGTGGACTGACCACACTACAGGAGAAAGGAATTTATCAGGTAAGCATAAATTTTGTTTTCTCCTGTTAAGTGTGGTCAGTCCACGGGTCATCATTACTTCTGGGATACCAATACCAAAGCTAAAGTACACGGATGACGGGAGGGACAGGCAGGCTCTTTATACGGAAGGAACCACTGCCTGAAGAACCTTTCTCCCAAAAACAGCCTCCGAAGAAGCAAAAGTGTCAAATTTGTAAAATTTGGAAAAAGTATGAAGAGAAGACCAAGTTGCAGCCTTGCAAATCTGTTCAACAGAAGCCTCATTCTTAAAGGCCCAAGTGGAAGCCACAGCTCTAGTAGAATGAGCTGTAATTCTTTCAGGAGGCTGCTGTCCAGCAGTCTCATAGGCTAAACGTATTATGCTACGAAGCCAAAAAGAGAGAGAGGTAGCCGAAGCTTTTTGACCTCTCCTCTGACCAGAATAAACGACAAACAGGGAAGACGTTTGTCGAAAATCCTTAGTTGCCTGTAGATAAAATTTCAGGGCACGGACTACATCTAGATTGTGTAGAAGACGTTCCTTCTTCGAAGAAGGATTAGGACACAAAGATGGAACAACAATCTCTTGATTGATATTCCTGTTAGTGACCACCTTAGGTAAGAACCCAGGTTTAGTACGAAGAACTACCTTGTCTGAATGAAAAATCAGATAAGGAGAATCACAATGTAAGGCAGATAACTCAGAGACTCTTCGAGCCGAGGAAATAGCCATTAAAAACAGAACTTTCCAAGATAACAGCTTGATATCAATGGAATGAAGGGGTTCAAACGGAACACCCTGTAAAACATTAAGAACTAAGTTCAAACTCCATGGTGGAGCAACAGTTTTAAACACAGGCTTGATCCTAGCTAAAGCCTGACAAAAAGCTTGAACGTCCGGAAGCTCTGACAGACGTTTGTGCAAAAGAATGGACAGAGCTGAAATCTGTCCCTTTAAGGAACTAGCGGATAAACCCTTTTCTAAACCTTCTTGTAGAAAAGACAATATCCTAGGAATCCTAACCTTACTCCATGAGTAACTCTTGGATTCGCACCAATATAAGTATTTACGCCATATTTTATGGTAAATCTTTCTGGTAACAGGCTTCCTAGCCTGTATTAAGGTATCAATTACTGACTCAGAAAAACCACGTTTTGATAAAATCAAGCGTTCAATTTCCAAGCAGTCAGCTTCAGAGAAATTAGATTTTGATGTTTGAAGGGACCCTGAATCAGAAGGTCCTGTCTCAGAGGCAGAGACCAAGGTGGACAGGATGACATGTCCACTAGATCTGCATACCAAGTCCTGCGTGGCCACGCAGGCGCTATTAGAATCACCGATGCTCTCTCCTGTTTGATTCTGGCAATCAATCGAGGAAGCATCGGGAAGGGTGGAAACACATAAGCCATCCCGAAGGTCCAAGGTGCTGTCAAAGCATCTATCAGAACCGCTCCCGGATCCCTGGATCTGGACCCGTAAAAAGGAAGCTTGGCGTTCTGTCGAGACGCCATGAGATCTATCTCTGGTTTGCCCCAACGTCGAAGAATTTGGGCAAAGACTTCCGGATGAAGTTCCCACTCCCCCGGATGAAAAGTCTGACGACTTAGGAAATCCGCCTCCCAGTTCTCCACTCCCGGGATGTGGATCGCTGACAGGTGGCAAGAGTGAGACTCTGCCCAGCGAATTATCTTTGATACTTCCATCATTGCTAGGGAGCTTCTTGTCCCTCCCTGATGGTTGATGTAAGCTACAGTCGTGATGTTGTCCGACTGAAACCTGATGAACCCCCGAGTTGTTAACTGGGGCCAAGCCAGAAGGGCATTGAGAACTGCTCTCAATTCCAGAATGTTTATTGGCAGGAGACTCTCCTCCTGATTCCATTGTCCCTGAGCCTTCAGAGAATTCCAAACAGCGCCCCAACCTAGTAGGCTGGCGTCTGTTACAATTGTCCAATCTGGTCTGCTGAATGGCATCCCCCTGGACAGATGTGGCCGAGAAAGCCACCATAGAAGAGAATTTCTGGTCTCTTGATCCAGATTCAGAGTAGGGGACAAGTCTGAGTAATCCCCATTCCACTGACTTAGCATGCACAATTGCAGCGGTCTGAGATGTAGGCGTGCAAAGGGTACTATGTCCATTGCCGCTACCATCAAGCCGATTACCTCCATGCATTGAGCCACTGACGGGTGTTGAATGGAATGAAGGACACGGCATGCATTTTGAAGCTTTGTTAACCTGTCTTCTGTCAGGTAGATCTTCATTTCTACAGAATCTATAAGAGTCCCCAAGAAGGGAACTCTTGTGAGTGGAAAGAGAGAACTCTTCTTTTCGTTCACCTTCCATCCATGCGACCTTAGAAATGCCAGTACTAACTCTGTATGAGACTTGGCAGTTTGAAAGCTTGAAGCTTGTATCAGAATGTCGTCTAGGTACGGAGCTACCGAAATTCCTCGCGGTCTTAGTACCGCCAGAAGAGCACCCAGAACCTTTGTGAAGATTCTTGGAGCCGTAGCTAATCCGAATGGAAGAGCTACAAACTGGTAATGCCTGTCTAGGAAGGCAAACCTTAGATACCGGTAATGATCCTTGTGAATCGGTATGTGAAGGTAAGCATCCTTTAAATCCACTGTGGTCATGTACTGACCCTTTTGGATCATGGGTAGAATTGTCCGAATAGTTTCCATTTTGAATGATGGAACTCTTAGGAATTTGTTTAGGATCTTTAAATCCAAGATTGGCCTGAAAGTTCCCTCTTTTTTGGGAACCACAAACAGATTTGAGTAAAACCCTTGTCCGTGTTCCGACCGCGGAACCGGATGGATCACTCCCAATAGTAAAAGATCTTGTACACAGTGTAGAAACGCCTCTTTCTTTATTTGGTTTGTTGACAACCTTGACAGATGAAATCTCCCTTTTGGGGGAGAGGATTTGAAGTCCAGAAGATATCCCTGAGATATGATCTCTAACGCCCAGGGATCCTGGACATCTCTTGCCCAAGCCTGGGCGAAGAGAGAAAGTCTGCCCCCCACTAGATCCGTTCCCGGATCGGGGGCCCTCAATTCATGCTGTCTTAGGGACAGCAGCAGGTTTCCTGGCCTGCTTGCCCTTGTTCCAGGACTGGTTAGGTCTCCAGCCTTGTCTGTAGCGAGCAACAGCTCCTTCCTGTTTTGGTGCAGAGGAAGTTGATGCTGCTCCTGCTTTGAAATTACGAAAGGAACGAAAATTAGACTGTCTAGCCTTAGGTTTGGCTCTGTCTTGAGGCAGGGCATGGCCTTTACCTCCTGTAATGTCAGCGATAATTTCTTTCAACCCGGGCCCGAATAAGGTCTGCCCTTTGAAAGGTATGTTAAGTAATTTAGATTTAGAAGTAACGTCAGCTGACCAGGATTTTAGCCACAGTGCTCTGCGTGCCTGAATGGCGAATCCGGAATTCTTAGCCGTAAGTTTAGTTAAATGTACTACGGCATCCGAAATAAATGAATTAGCTAGCTTAAGTGTCTTAAGTTTGTTTGAAATCTCATCTATAGTTATTGAGTCAAGACTCTCTTCCAGGGACTCGGACCAAAAAGCGGCCGCGGCCGTGACAGACGCAATACATGCAAGGGGTTGCAATATAAAACCTTGTTGAACAAACATTTTCTTAAGGTAACCCTCTAATTTTTTATCCATTGGATCTGAAAAGGCACAGCTATCCTCCACCGGGATAGTGGTACGCTTAGCCAGAGTAGAAACCGCTCCCTCCACCTTAGGGACCGTCTGCCATAAGTCCCATGTGGTGGCGTCTATTGGAAACATTTTTCTAAACACAGGAGGGGGGGAAAAGGGTACACCGGGCCTATCCCACTCCTTAGTAATTATCTCTGTAAGCCTCTTAGGTATAGGAAATACGTCAGTACTCGCCGGTACCGCATAGTATCTATCCAGCCTACATAATTTCTCTGGGATTGCAACGGTGTTACAATCATTCAGAGCTGCTAATACCTCCCCTAACAGTACACGGAGGTTTTCGAGCTTAAACTTAAAATTAGAAATGTCTGAATCCATTCTATTGGGATCAGAACCGTCACCTGCAGATTGAAGCTCTCCGTCCTCATGTTCAGCATACTGTGACGCAGTATCAGACATGGCCCTATTATCAACAGCGCACTCTGTTCTCACCCCAGAGTGATCACGCTTACCTCTTAGTTCTGGTAATTTAGCCAAAACTTCAGTCATAACATTAGCCATATCCTGTAATGTGATTTGTAATGGCCGCCCTGATGTACTCGGCGCTACAATATCACGTACCTCCCGAGCGGGAGATGCAGGTACTGACACGTGAGGCGAGTTAGTCGGCATAACTCTCCCCTCGTTGTTTGGTGAAATATGTTCAATTTGTACAGATTGACTTTTATTTAAAGTAGCATCAATGCAATTAGTACATAAATTTCTATTGGGCTCCACTTTGGCTTTAGCACATATAGCACAGAGATATTCCTCTGAATCAGACATGTTTAACACACTAGCAAATAAACTAGCAACTTGGAAATACTTTTCAAAGCAATTTACAAATAATATGAAAACGTACTGTGCCTTTAAGAAGCACAGAAAAAAGTTATGACAGTTGAGAAATAATAAACTTGAGAAACTATAACATCAAATTCTTTCCGGTAAAAACACAATTTTAGCAGAGGATTGCCCCCATTAGCAATGGATAACTAACCCTGAATAGCAGAAAAAAAGTAAAGAAATAAACGTTTTTTATCACAGTCAGTTACAATCTCACAGCTCTGCTGTGAGTGATTACCTCCCTCAAAATAAGTTTTGAAGACCCCTGAGCTCTGTAGAGACGAACCGGATCATGCAGGGAAGACAGACTTCTGACTGAATTTTTTGATGCGTAGCAAAAGCGCCAAAATAGGCCCCTCCCCCTCACACACAACAGTGAGGGAGATCAGTAAACTGTCTTAAATTAAATAAAACGACTGCCAAGTGGAAAAAAACAGTGCCCAAAACATTTTTTCACCCAGTACCTCAGAAAATTAAACGATTTAACATGCTAGCAAAAACGTTTAACATCAAATAAATAAAATGACATTAGAAAGCCTGTTGCTAGTCACTGCAAATTAGGCTAAAGTCTTATGCATACAGTATTATCCCAGTGAAGTGCCATTCCCCAGAATACTGAAGTGTAAATATACATACATGACAGCCTGATACCAGTTGCTACTACTGCATTTAAGGCTGAGCTTACATTATATCGGTATGGCAGAATTTTCTCAGTCAATTCCATTGTCAGAAAATAATATGCTGCTACATACCTCTTTGCAGATTAACCTGCCCGCTGTCCCCTGATCTGAAGTTTACCTCACTCCTCAGATGGCCGAGAACAGCAATATGATCTTAACTACGCCGGCTAAAATCATACAAAAAACTCAGGTAGATTCTTCTTCAAATTCTACCAGAGAAGGAACAACACACTCCGGTGCTGTTATAAAATAACAAACTTTTGATTGAAGGTATAAAACTAAGTATAATCACCACAGTCCTCTCACACATCCTATCTATTAGTTGGGTGCAAGAGAATGACTGGGTGTGACGTAGAGGGGAGGAGCTATATAGCAGCTCTGCTGGGTGAATCCTCTTGCACTTCCTGTTGGGGAGGAGTTAATATCCCAGAAGTAATGATGACCCGTGGACTGACCACACTTAACAGGAGAAATATACTCATTTGACAAAATAAAGCTGTGTGAATGTGCATTATCATGCAGCATACAATGTGTGTTTAACGTCCATTTAACTGTAACGGGTGCAGAATGATCATGTGTCTAGGTGACTACAGCACATATTTTACATGTAATGGTGGAACCATATTCTAGTCTGCTTCAGCATGATTCTTCCATCTCAATACTGATAAACAGTAATATTTGCAAACATAAATCCTTTACAGTTTTAATCACATATGATACAGTTTCCAGCAAGATTAGGCAACAATATTGTATACCTGTCTTGGAAATGTTTACACTTCTTTTGTGTGAGAAGGCAAAACAATGTTATAACTTGTTTAAATGGAATGCAATCTCTTTTTATAAAATATAATTGGGGGGGGGGGGGGTGTCAGAGCCGTTGTGAATGTAAAAAAAAAACAACAAAAAGACACTTACCTCCCATACTAGCGAGCACTTATTAGACTTTTTTACATGTTCCTCGTCTGACTCATTACCTACAATATACAAAGTGTTATATATTATAATCAGTTCTGGTAATATAAAAATGTATCTTTAGAATCCAATCTTCATAGTCTATTAGTTTCATTACACATTTTTTAAGTAACCTACATTTTTCACATATTTTACCTCCGCAATTAACAGCACATTCCCGAGATTACATACAGTATATGAATATAGTCTGTCTCCTACATTCTGGTCAGTAGGCTTCAGATGATGAATTACATAGTATTTAATAATTTCATGCTTTAATACCCACCATCTCCTTTAGTGTTTGTTGTCTGCTCATCCCATTTTATTCGGTTAAGCATCAGGCGTTTAAATTTCTTTTGTGATTTGGGCCCTTGCAAAAAAAACAAAAATGTAGGAGCACATCATACTTGGTGTTTGAATAATGTACGAGCAGTAACTGCATCTATCTCATATTTTTATTAGCTGGCTTAAACATTACAACAAAACAGATACATTGACAATTTAAGATGTTACAATCGCATTGTGGTCCAGCTCATATACACCATTATACAAATACACCTGGCAACATGTTTAAATGATACTATGCCTATCTATCAAACCCATCATAGAGAGAGTAATGGTCTGATCATTTATAACAAAGGGAATATATTTATTTTTATATATATATATATATACACACACACATATACATATACACTGTATATATATATATATATATATATATATAACATAATTTATGTAAGAACTTACCTGATAAATTCATTTCTTTCATATTGGCAAGAGTCCATGAGCTAGTGACGTATGGGATATACAATCCTACCAAGAGGGGCAAAGTTTCCCAAACCTCAAAATGCCTATAAATACACCCCTCACCACACCCACAATTCAGTTTAATGAATAGCCAAGTAGTGGGTGAAAAAGAAAGGAGGAAAAAGCATCAACAAAGGAACTTGGAAATAATTGTGCTTTATACAAAAAAATCATAACCACCATAAAAAGGGTGGGCCTCATGGACTCTTGCCAATATGAAAGAAATGAATTTTTCAGGTAAGTTCTTACATAAATTATGTTTTCTTTCATGTAATTGGCTAGAGTCCATGAGCTAGTGACCTATGGAATAGCAATACCCAAGAAGTAGAACTCCACGCAAGAGTCACTAGAGAGGGAGGGATAAAATAAAAACAGCCATTTCGCTGAAAAAAATTAATCCACAACCCAAATATAAGTTTATTCTCATAAATGAAAGGAAAAAAACTTGGAGGAGCCTGTAAAGCCTTTAAAACCAAATTAAAACTCCAAGAAGGAGAGATTGATTTAATGACAAGCTTGATATGAACCAAAGCCTGAACAAAACAGTGAATATCAGGAAGCTTAGCAATCTTCTCGTGAAATAAAACAGAAAGAGCAGAGATCTGTCCCTTCAAGGAACTTGCAGACAAACCCTTTTCTAAACTATCCTGAAGAAACTGTAAAATTCTAGGAATTCTAAAAGAATGCCAAGAGAATTTATGATAGAAACACCATGAAATGTAAGTCTTCCAGACTCGATAATAAATCTTTCTAACAACAGATTTACGAGCCTGCAACATAGTATTAATCACTGAGCCAGAGAAACCTCTATGACTAAGCGTTCAATTTCCATATCCTCAGATTTAAAGATTTCAAATCCTTATGGAAAAAAACCAACCTTGAAACAGAAGGTCTGGCCTTAATGGAAGTGGCCAAGGTTGGCAACTGGATATCTGAACAAAATCCACATACCAAAACCTGTGAGGCCATGCTGGAGCCACCAGCAGCACAAACGATTGCTCCATGATGATTTTGAAGATCACTCTTGGAAGAAAAACTAAAAGGCAGGAAAAATATAAGCAGGTTGCCAACACCAAGGAAGTGTCAACGCATCCACTGCTTCCGCCTGAGGATCCCTGGACCTGAACAGATACCTTGGAAGTTCCTTGTTTAGATGAGAAGCCATCAGATCTATTTCTGAAAGACCCCACATCTGAACAACCTGAGAAAACGCATCAGGATGGAGGGACTACTACCCCGGATGTAAAATCTGACGGCTGAAATAATCCGCTTCCCAATTGTCTATACCTGGGATAAGAACCACAGAAATTTAGACAGGAGCTGGAATCCGCCAAAGCAAGTATCCGGGATACTTCTTTCATAGCTTAAGGACTATGAGTTCCATCCTGATGATTGACAAATGCCACAGTTGTGATATTGTCTGTCTGAAAACAAATGAACGGTTCTCTCTTCAACTGAGGCCAAATCTGAAGAGCCCTGAAAATTGCACGGAGTTCCAAAATATTGATTGGTAATCTCACCTCTTGAGATTTTCAAACCCGTGCACTATCAGATATCCCCAAACAACTCCCCAATCTGAAAGACTCGCATCTGTTGAAATCACAGTCCAGGTTGGACGAACAAGAGAGGCCCATAGAACTATACGATGGTGATTTAACCACCAAGTCAGAGATAGTCGAACATTTGGATTTAAGGATATAAATTGTGATATCCTTGAAAAAACACTGCACCATTGGTTCAGCACACAGAGCTGGAAAGGTCTCATATGAAAACGAGCAAAAGGGGATCGCGTCCGATGCTGCAGTTTTGAGACCTAAAACTTCAATGCACATAGCTACTGAAGGGAATGACTGAGACTGAAGGTTCCGACAGGCTGCAACCAATTCAAAACATCTCCTGTCTGTTAGAGACAGAGTCATGGACACTGAATCTATCTGGAAACCTAAAAAGGTGACCCTTGTCTGAGGAATCAAAGAACTTTTTAGTAAATTGATCCTCCAACCATGTTTTCAAAGAAACAACACTAGTTGATTCGTGTAAGATTCTGCAGAATATAAAGACTGAGCTAATACCAAGAAATCGTCCAAACAAGGAAACACCGCAATATCCCGCTCTCTGATTATAGAGAGTAGGGCATCAAGAACCTTAGAAAAGAATCTTAGAGCTGTCCCTAGACAAAAGGAAGAGCGACAAATTGGTAAAGCTCGCCTAGAAAAGAGAATCTCAGAAACTGAAAATGAACTGGATGAATCAGAATATGAAGATATGCACCCTGTAAGTCTATGGTGTACATATAATGCCCTTACTGAACAAAAGGCAGAATAGTCCGTATAATCACCATTTTGAAAGTTGGTACTCTTACATAATGAGTCAAAAAAATTTCAGATCCAGAACTGGCCTGAATAAATTTTCTTTCTTTGGGACAATGAATAGATTTGAATAAAACCCCAAACCCTGTTCCTGAAACGGAACTGGCGTGATTACCCATGAAACTCCAGGTCTGAAACACACTTCAGGAAAGCCTGAGCCTTTACTGGATTTGCTGGAATGCGTGAGAGAAAATATCTTCTCACAGGAGGTCTTACTCTGAATCCTATTCGGTACCCCTGAGAAATCTTAATCTGTCCCCTAGCAGCTGAGCTGGAATGAGGGCCGCACCTACATGCGGACTTAGGGGCTGGCTGGCTTTGGTTCCTTAAAAGGCTTGGATTTAATACAAATTGAAGAAAATTTCCAATTGGAAACAGATTCCTTGGGGGAAGGAATAGGTTTCTGTTCCTTATTTAGTCGAAAGGAACGAAAACGGTTAGAAGCTTTAGATTTACCCTTAAGTCTTATCCTAAGGCAAAAAACTCCCTTCCCCCAGTAACAGTTGAGATAATCAAATTCAACTGAGAACCAAATAACTTATTACCTTGGAAAAAAAGAGATAGCAATCTGGACTTAGAAGTCATGTCAGTATTCCAAGATCTAAGCCACAAAGCTCTTCTAGCTAAAATAGCTAAAGACATAGATTTAACATCAACTTTTATGAAAAAAATGGCATCACAAATAAACTGATTAGCATGTTGAAGCAAGCGAACAATGCTAAACAAATCATAATCCAATTCTTGTTGCGCTAATTTCCAAATAAAAAGTTGATGCAGCTGCAACATCAACCTAAGAAAATGCAGGCCTGAGAAGATGAACCGAATATAAATAGGCTTTCTTTAGATAAGATTCAAGTTTCCCATCTAAAGGATCTTAAAAAAGAAGTACTATCTTCCATAGGAATAGTAGTACGCTAAGCAAGAGTAGAGATAGCTCCATCAACTTTGGGGATCTTTTCATAAAACTCCAATGTAACTGCTGGCAAAGGATACAATTCTTTTTTTAAAAAACCTTTAAAGGGCCACTGTAAGTAAATATTTTCTATGCCTGTTACTAACTAACTACCCCAAATACGCTTTTTATCAATAGCATTTCATTAACATATCTCTACCGTATATCAGAAATCTTGTCTGCAAATTTAATTGTTTTCCAAACCCACTCTGTGGGTATCCTTTGCTCTGTACCAATCCGTTTACAATACCTAGGTTTCAAAATGGCGCTTTAAACACAAAGTTATTGGTTTAAGTATTTTGAACATACAGTGCTGAAAATAGTGGGCAGGATAACGTGACATCATCGGCAAATAAAAGATAACTTTTAGAACGTTATGAAACTTCGTTTTGGAGAAAATATAGGTCAGTAGGTTTTAATTAATGTTTATTAACTTTAATATGTTAGTTGCTTAGCTTAAAAATTATAACAGAAAGTAATCCTTTAAAGAAGGAATAAAAGTACCACCAGGCCTATTCCATTCCTTAGAAATCATATCAGAAATAGCATCAGGAACTAGAAAAACCTCTGGAATAACCACAGGAGGTTTATAAACAGAATTTAAACGTTAACTAGTTTTAATATCAAGAGGACTAGTCTACTCAATATCCAATATAATCAACACTTCTTTAACAAAGAATGAATGTACTCCAAATAAATAAGTAGATTTGTGAGTTTTCAATATCTGAGGAAAGATCTGCTGAATCAGATAGATCCTCATCAGAGGAGGATAATTCAGTATGTTGTCGGTCATTTGAAATTTCATCAACTTTATGAGAAGTTTTAAAAGACCTTTACATTTATTAGAAGGCGGGATGGCAGACAAAGCCTTCTGAATAGAATCAGCAATAAATTCTTATAAATTCACATGTATATCTTAAACATTAGATGTTAAAAAGAACAGCAACAGGCAATGTACTATTACTGATGGACACATTCTCTGCATGTAAAAGTTTATCATGACAACTTATTACAAACCACAGCTGGAGATATAATCTCCACAAGATTACAACAAATGTACTTAGCTTTGGTAGAACTGTTATCAGTCAACAGGGTTCCAACAGTGATTTCTGAAACAGGATCAGATTGAGACATCTTGCAAATGTAAGAGAAAAAAACAACATAAAGCAAAATTATAAATTTCCTTATATGGCAGTTTCAGGAATGGGAAAAAAAATGCAAACAGCATAGCCCTCTGATAAAGAAAAAAGGCAAGAGGCATATAGGAATGGGGTTTAAAAAAATGAAAATATTTGGCGCCAAGTATGACGCACAGAGAAATCTTTTTGGCGCTAACATCCGGAAATGACACGCTCGCGTCATTGAAGACGCAACCGTGTGAAAGGACTCGGAGTTGACAAAGACGCCGGAAATTACGAATTTGCACCATCAAGCGTAACTTCGACCCAAAAAAAAAAAATCTCACGCCAAAAATGACGCAATATAGTTTGGCATTTCGCGTCCTCACGAGCCTAATTCTGCCCGCAAATTTGAAATGACAGTCAATTGAAAAAAAGACTATACCCCAGGTAAGAAATTTCTTTCCCTAAAAAATGCATTTCCCAGATATGAAACTGACAGTCTGCAAAAGGAAATATACTGAAACCTGAATCAAGGCAAATATAAGTACAGTACATATATTAAGAAGTTTATATAAATACATAAAGTGCCAAACCATAGCTGAGAGTGTCTTAAGTAATGAAAACATACTTAACAAAAGACACTCATCCACATATAGCAGATAGCCAAACCAGTACTGAAACGGTTATCAGTAGAGGTAATGGAATATGAGAGTATATCGTCGATCTGAAAAGGGAGGTAGGAGATGAATCTCTACGACCGATAACAGAGAACCTATGAAATAGATCCCCCTTGAGGAAAAACCATTGCATTCAATAAGTGATACTCCCTTCACATCCCTCTGACATTCACTGTACTCAGAGGAATCGGGCTTCAAAATGCTGAGAAGCGCATATCAACGTAGAAATCTAGCACAAACTTACTTCACCACCTCCATAGGAGGCAAAGTTTGAAAAACTGAATTGTGGGGGTGGTGAGGGGTGCATTTATAGGCATTTTGAGGTTTGGGAAACTTTGCCCCTCTTGGTAGGATTGTACGTATCATACAATACTAGCTCATGGACTCTTGCCAATTACATGAAAGATATATATATATATATATATTATATATATATATATATATATATATATATATATATATATATATATATACATACACACACACAGTAGTGAAGAAAAGGGATGCACTCGCCAGGATTTTCAAAGTTACCATTTAATGTAACGTTTCGGGGTGTTACCCTGTTCGTCAGACAATACAAAATAACAATCCACAACCTGTTACAAACCATGTCTTTTAAACTACCCTAAGTAATACAGTTTAAGGTCAACACCTGTGATGCCACTCCCACAATTAGCATATAACAGGTGAAGGCCCCCACTGTGCCTGACTATCTAATAGTCTAAGAAGTGTGTGCAGAGCCTATATACCAAACTCCTAAAGATCCCAAGATATCCCCTACAATTAGGATATAAAGTGAATAAAAACAAGAAGTGTACTTAGGAGCACTTAGAAGCTAAAGGTAAAAGGGTAAAAATGGGTAAAGTGAATTAAGTTTAAGAACAAATGTATTTAATAAAGCAATAGTTACTATGTATCTTAAATTGCAACAATGTAAACAATAAAATATTGGACGTCTCTGATTGTGAATTAAAAATATATAAAATAATATATTGCCACCACTAAAAGTCAATAGACAGAACATTTGGGAACAGATTTGTGTAAAAATAGCTAGTAATATTCAGTCCCAGGCAATTTATACTTTTCCAGATATATTCAGTCCCAGGCAGAGTTATATTTTCTTTTTCAGACCACGGATATGTTAATATTATGCACAATCCTAAGGCAGATAATATAGCACAGTACCTGGTTTAAAGGAGTAGTAAGTAGTACGGGACCGCAGCTCGACTTACTAGCTGTTTGACTTCCGTGTGTAATGCGCCTTTCGCCGTTAAGTCACGTGTAGCAGATCTCATTAGCTGCTCAGGTCCGATTGGGTGATGTCACATTCAAACACTTCAGATGATTAGCTTGTCCACTCTCAGTGATGAAACGGTATCCGCTCTTAGTGCGATAGCACGCTGGATACTGAGGAATTCTTGAGAGTGTTTGTGATGAGAAGCTTGGGTAGAACTTGACCTTGTCTTTAGCACTAGACAGTGCAAATTTTGCAGACGTTAGATACAGGCTTTAGGTGTATTGTATCTTGGACTTTATCCAAGATTTTTTCCTGGCTTGAACACCGCCAAATAGCTGATACAATACACCTAAAGCCTGTATCTAACGTCTGCAAAATTTGCACTGTCTAGTGCTAAAGACAAGGTCAAGTTCTACCCAAGCTTCTCATCACAAACACTCTCAAGAATTCCTCAGTATCCAGCGTGCTATCGCACTAAGAGTGGATACCGTTTAATCACTGAGAGCGGACAAGCTAATCATCTGAAGTGTTTGAATGTGACATCACCCAATCGGTCCGGAGCAGCTAATGAGATCTGCTACACGCGACTTAACGGCGAAAGGCGCATTACACACGGAGGTCCAACAGCTAGTAAGTCAAGCTGCGGTCCCGTACTTATTACTATTCCTTCAAACCAGGTACTGTGCTATATTATCTGCCTAAGGATTGTGCATAATATTGTGACTATCTAATCATATAGACACCAAACAAATATATAGTGAACACCAAATCACACATATGCATGAAAGCACCATAGAGCAGACGTCAAGCAGGACATTGCACAGAACTGGTTTGCAAACCAAAGAAAACAATGAAAAAACAATGAAAAAAAACAATGAAAAAACCCCAGGGATAGAATAGTAGTACTTGATAAGCTGTAAATACCTTAAGTTGATTGCTGTCGGCAGGTGGTTGTCATAGCAACAATATCAACAATACTACGGCCCCCAATCAAGGGAGAGGTATATGCAAGTCAATCAAATGTTCTAGGACATGGAGGAGCGCCCAACCCCCCAAAAAAACATAATTTATGATCATCCATTACTTGTGGGATATTCTCCTTCCCAACAGGAAGTTGAAAGAGGATCACCCACAGCAGAGCTGCTATATAGCTCCTCCCCTAACTGCCATATCCAGTCATTCGACCGAAAACAAGCAGAGAAAGGAGAAACCATAGGGTGCAGTGGTGACTGTAGTTTAAAATTAAAAAATACCTGCCTTAAAATGACAGGGCGGGCCGTGGACTGGATACACCACAAGAGAAATAAATTTATCAGGTAAGCATAAATTAGGTTTTCTCTTGTAAGGTGTATCCAGTCCATCCATTACTTGTGGGATACCAATACCAAAGCTAAAGTACACGGATGAAGGGAGGGACAAGGCAGGTACTTAAACGGAAGGTACCACTGCCTGTAAAACCTTTCTCCCAAAAATAGCCTCAGAAGAAGCAAAAGTATCAAATTTGTAGAATTTTGAAAAAGTATGAAGCGAAGACCAAGTCGCCGCCTTGCAAATCTGTTCAACAGAAGCCTGATTTTTAAAGGCCCATGTGGAAGCCACAGCTCTAGTAGAATGAGCTGTAATCCTTTCAGGAGGCTGCTGGCCAGCAGTCTCATAGGCTAAGCGGATTATGCTTCTTAGCCAAAAAGAAAGAGAGGTTGCCGAAGCCTTTTGACCTCTCCTCTGTCCAGAGTAGACAACAAACAAAGCAGATGTTTGACGAAAATCTTTGGTGGCTTGTAAGTAAAACTTTAAAGCACGAAACAAGTCCAGATTGTGTAATAGACGTTCCTTCTTCGAAGAAGGATTAGGACACAAAGACGGAACAACAATCTCTTGATTGATATTCTTATTAGATACCACCTTGGGTAAAAACCCAGGTTTGGTACACAGAACTACCTTATCTGCATGGAACATCAGATAAGGAGAATCACATTGTAAGGCAGATAACTCGGAAACTCTACGAGCCGAGGAAATAGCTATCAAAAAAAGAACTTTCCAAGATAAAAGTTTGATATCTATGGAATGAAGAGGTTCAAATGGAACCCCCTGAAGAACTTTAAGAACCAAATTTAAGCTCCAAGGTGGAGCAACAGGTTTAAACACAGGCTTGATTCTAACTAAAGCCTGACAAAATGCCTGAACGTCTGGAACATCCGCCAGACGCTTGTGCAAAAGAATAGACAGCGCAGAAATCTGTCCCTTTAAGGAACTAGCTGACAATCCTTTTTCCAATCCTTCTTGGAGAAAAGATAATATCCTGGGAATCCTGACCTTACTCCATGAGTAGCCCTTGGATTCACACCAATAAAGATATTTACGCCATATCTTATGATAGATTTTCCTGGTGACAGGCTTTCTTGCATGAATTAAAAGGTATCAATGACTGACTCAGAGAAACCACGCTTTGATCAATCAAGCGTTCAATCTCCAGGCAGTCAGCCTCAGAGAAATTAGATTTGGATGGTTGAAAGGACCTTGAAGTAGAAGGTCCTGTCTCAGAGGCAGAGTCCATGGTGGAAAGGATGACATGTCCACCAGATCTGCAAACCAAGTCCTGCGTGGCCTCGCAGGTGCTATCAAGATCACCGATGCTCTCTCCTTCTCGATTTTGGCAATCAGACGAGGGAGCAGAGGAAACGGTGGAAACACATAAGCCAGGTTGAAGGACCAAGGCGCTGCTAGAGCATCTATCAGCGTTGCCTTGGGGTCCCTAGACCTGGATCCGTAACAAGGAAGCTTGGCGTTCTGGCGAGACACCATGAGATCCAGTTCTGGTTTGCCCCAACGATGAATCAATTGTGCAAACACCTCCGAATGGAGCTCCCACTCCCCCGGATGAAAAGTCTGTCGACTTAGAAAATCCGCCTCCCAGTTCTCTACACCTGGGATATGGATAGCTGATAGGTGGCAAGAGTGAATCTCTGCCCAGCGAATTATCTTTGAGACTTCCAACATCGCCAGGGAACTCCTTGTTCCCCCTTGATGGTTGATGTAAGCCACAGTCGTGATGTTGTCCGACTGAAATCTGATGAACCTCAGAGTTGCTAACTGAGGCCAAGCCTGAAGAGCATTGAATATCGCTCTCAGTTCCAGAATATTTATTGGAAGGAGTGACTCCTCCTGAGTCCACGATCCCTGAGCCTTCAGGGAGTTTCAGACTGCACCCCAACCTAGAAGGCTGGCATCTGTCGTTACAATTGTCCAATCTGGCCTGCGAAAGGTCATACCTTTGGACAGATGGACCCGAGATAGCCACCAGAGAAGAGAATCCCTGGTCTCTTGATCCAGATTTAGTAGAGGGGACAAATCTGTGTAATCCCCATTCCACTGACTGAGCATGGATAGTTGCAGCGGTCTGAGATGTAGGCGAGCAAACGGCACTATGTCCATTGCCGCTACCATTAAGCCGATTACTTCCATGCACTGAGCCACCGAAGGGCGCGGAATGGAATAAAGAACACAGCAGGAATTTAGAAGTTTTGATAACCTGGACTCCGTCAGGTAAATTTTCATTTCTACAGAATCTATCAGAGTCCCTAGGAAGGAAACTCTTGTGAGGGGAGATAGAGAACTCTTTTCCTCGTTCACCTTCCACCCATGCGACCTCAGAAATGCCAACACTATGTCCGTATGAGACTTGGCAATTTGGAAGTTTGACGCCTGAATCAGGATGTCGTCTAAATAAGGGGCCACTGCTATGCCCCGCGGCCTTAGGACCGCCAGAAGCGACCCCAGAACCTTGGTAAAAATTCTTGGGGCTGTAGCTAACCCAAAAGGAAGAGCTACAAACTGGTAATGCCTGTCTAGGAAGGCAAACCTGAGAAACCGATGATCTTTGTGCATCGGAATGTGAAGATAAGCATCCTTTAAATCCACTGTAGTAATGTATTGACCCTCCTGGATCATAGGTAGGATGGTACGAATAAGTCTCCATTTTGAATGATGGGACTCTGAGGAATTTGTTTAAGATCTTTAGATCCAAAATTGGTCTGAAGGTTCCCTCTTTTTGGGGATTTGAGTAAAATCCCTGTCCCTGTTCCTCCTTTGGAACTGGATGGATCACTCCCATAACTAGGAGGTCTTGTACACAGTGTAAGAATGCCTCTCTCTTTATCTGGTTTGCAGATAATTGTCCAATACATACAAGAGAAGAAACTCAGTAGCGCATAAAAGAAATGTAGTTAGTGACTACTCAAATCCAAACAGTACTTGGGTAAGTTATCAATGTTCAACTGACTTGTCTTGATGGTTTATGGCGTGACTGTGAACTTAGAAAATTGCCAATATACATGAACAGGAGTAAATGTCCCCACTGCTGCCCAAGCCTGCTCACTTCTTACCGGAATTTAAGGGATCTGCGATGCACGGGTAAACTGTGTACCTCCTCCAAGTGCTCGTCTGTCCACCGGCTCAGCTCGCTTGGCGTCCTCGTGGGTAACTTGAAAGTGTACAGCGTCTCCTCTGCCCGCCTCTAACCGGGCGCTGTATCCTATTGGCTGATAGTTCCGTCAATCACCCTGTCGCACGGATTCTGTCGCATGGATTGAACCACATATCCACCAATGACTGCAGGGAAAAAAACACACACACACACCTCCCCAGAGCACGAACTTCCAGGAAACACTGGCCAGAATAGCAAAAATAGAAAACGATAATCCTGGAGTGAGTTAATTAAAAACGTCTTTTATTGAGAACAGCTTAAAATCGAAAGGCACACAAAGAAAGAAAAATAGCACCAGGTGTGGCACCTGGTGCTATTTTTCTTTCTTTGTGTGCCTTTCGATTTTAAGCTGTTCTCAATAAAAGACGTTTTTAATTAACTCACTCCAGGATTATCATTTTCTATTTTTGCAGATAATTGTGAAAGGTGAAATCTCCCTTTTGGGGGGGAAACCTTGAAGTCCAGAAGATATCCCTGGGATATAATTTCCAACGCCCAGGGATCCTGGACATCTCTTGCCCACACCTGGGCGAAGAGCGAAAGTCTGCCCCCTACTAGATCCGTTACCAGATAGGGGGCCGTCCCTTCATGCTGTCTTAGAGGCAACAGCAGGCTTTTTGGCCTGTTTACCTTTGTTCCAGGCCTGGTTAGGTCTCCAGACCGTCTTGGACTGAGCAAAAGTTCCCTCTTCTTTTGCATTAGAGGAAGTTGATGCTGTACTTGCCTTGAAGTTTCGAAAGGCACGAAAATTAGACTGTTTGGCCCTTGATTTGGACCTATCCTGAGGAAGGGCAGGACCTTTTCCTCCAGTGATATCAGCAATAATCTCCTTCAAACCAGGCCAGAATAGGGTCTGCCCCTTGAAGGGAATGTTAAGCACCTTAGACTTTGAAGTAACGTCAGCTGACCATGATTTAAGCCATAGCGCTCTGCGTGCCTGGATAGCAAAACCAGAATTCTTAGCCGTTAGTTTAGTCAAATGAACAATGGCATCAGAAACAAAAGAATTGGCTAGCTTAAGTGCTCTAAGCTTGTCAAGTATGTCATCCAATGGAGTCGCTATGTGTAAAGCCTCTTCCAGAGACTCAAACCAGAACGCCGCAGCAGCAGTGACAGGAGCAATGCATGCAAGGGGCTGTAGGATAAAACCTTGTTGAATAAACATTTTCTTAAGGTAACCCTCTAACTTTTTATCCATTGGATCTAAAAAAGCACAACTGTCCTCGACAGGGATAGTAGTACGCTTTGCTAGAGTAGAAACTGCTCCCTCCACCTTAGGAACTGTCTGCCATAAGTCCCGTGTGGTGGCGTCTATTGGAAACATTTTTCTAAAAATAGGAGGGGGAGAGAACGGCACACCTGGTCTATCCCATTCCTTGGTTTTAATTTCTGTAAACCTTTTAGGTATTGGAAAAACATCAGTGCACACCGGCACTGCATAGTATTTATCCAGTCTACACAATTTCTCTGGCACTGCAATAGTATCACAGTCATTCAGAGCAGCTAAAACCTCCCTGAGTAACACGCGGAGGTGTTCAAGCTTAAATTTAAATGTAGAAATATCAGGTTGCATCATCTTCCCTGAGTCAGAAACATCACCCACAGAAAGAAGCTCTCCCTCAGCTTCTGCATATTGTGAGGCAGTATCAGACATAGCTCTTAAAGCGTCAGTATGCTCTGTATTTCGTCTAACTCCAGAGCTATCTCGCTTTCCTCTAAATTCAGGTAGTCTGGCTAATACCGCTGACAGTGTATTATCCATGACTGCCGCCATGTCTTGTAAAGTAAACGCTATGGGCGCCCTGGATGTACTTGGCGCCATTTGAGCGGGAGTCAAAGGATCTGACACATGGGGAGAGTTAGTCGGCATAACTTCCCCCTCGTCAGATTCCTCTGGTGATAAATTTTTTAAAGACAGAATATGATCTTTATTGCTTAAAGTGAAATCAGTACATTTGGTACACATTCTAAGAGGGGGTTCCACCATGGCTTTTAAAAATAATGAACAAGGAGTTTCCTCTATGTCAGACATGTTTGTACAGACTAGCAATGAGACTAGCAAGCTTGGAAAACACTTTAAATCAAGTTAACAAGCAAATATAAAAAACTGTACTGTGCCTTTAAGAGAAACAAATTTTGTCAGAATTTGAAAAACAGTGAAAAAAGGCAGTAAATCAAACGAAATTTTTAAAGTGTGTATAATAAGCTAACAGAGCATTGCACCCACTTGCAAATGGATGATTAACCCCTTAGTTCAAAAAACGGATCAAAAAAACGATATAGACTTTTTTAACAGTCACACCAAACTGCCAAAGCCTTGCTGTGGGCCTACCTTCCCCAACAAACGATTTTGGAAAGCCTCTGAGCCCTTTAGAGATGTCCGATAGCATTCAGGGGACTGTAAAAGTTACTGCGCAAAAAAGCGCTAAATTAGGCCCCTCCCACTCATAGTAACACAGTGGAAAGCCTCAGGAAACGGTTTCCAGGCAAATTTAAGCCAGCCATGTGGAAAAAAACTAGGCCCCAATAAAGTTTTATCACCGAAGTATATATAAAAACGTTTAAACATGCCAGCAAACGTTTTATATTGTAAATATAAAAGAGTATTACCTCAGAAAGTAAGCATGATACCAGTCGCTATTAAATCACTGTATTCGGGCTTACCTTACATAATTTTGGTAACAGCAGCATTTTCTAGCATTCACATCTTCTAGAAAAAATCTTAACTGCACATACCTCATAGCAGGATAACCTGCACGCCATTCCCCCGCTGAAGTTATCTCTCTCTTCAGTCATGTGTCAGTTATCTCTCTCTTCAGTCATGTGTCAGTTATCTCTCTCTTCAGTCATGTGTCAGAACAGCAATGGATCTTAGTTACAACCTGCTAAGATCATAGAAATCACAGGCAGATTCTTCTATTTTTCTGCCTGGGACAAAATAGTACAACTCCGGTACCATTTAAAAATAAACTTTTGATTGAAGCAAGATAACAGCTACATTTCACCACTTTCCTCTTACTACCTCCATGCTTGTTGAGAGTTGCAAGAGAATGACTGGATATGGCAGTTAGGGGAGGAGCTATATAGCAGCTCTGCTGTGGGTGATCCTCTTGCAACTTCCTGTTGGGAAGGAGAATATCCCACAAGTAATGGATGATCCGTGGACTGGATACACCTTACAAGAGAAATAGATATAGTGGCCAGCATTGGAAGTGAACATACCATAAAAATCATAAGCATAAAAATAAATATAAATGTAAAGCATAAAAATATAAATGTAAAGCATAAAAATATGTATACAGCAACAATATGATCCCAAATCACAATATAGTAGCATAAAGCTAGCCAACTATTGTAAAGTCAGCACAGAGCAGGATATGAATATAACCAAGTAATAAATTAGTGACCTGTTAGCCTAACAAAAGCCAAGTAATATAACCAGTTGGTTAAAAACCCAAGAGGAGCCCAAGCAGAAAGGGGAGAGAACAATACATATATATATATATATATATATATATATATATATATCAGCACAGAAGAAGGGCACTCAGGATTTGTAGAAAGCAGAATATTTTCTTTATTCTTAGAACATTAATACATGGTCGACGTTTCAGCCCTCAGTCGGGCCTTCATCAGGACAAGTACAATCTTAGGACTGCCAAGCGGCAATGAACATAGATCCAAAACAGACTCGTCTGTTTTGGATCTATGTTCATTGCCTCTTGGCAGTCCTAAGATTGTACTTGTTCTAAGAATAAACTTAGAACACTATTCTAAGAATAAAGAAAATATTCTGCTTTCTACAAATCCTGAGAGTGCCCTTCTTCTGTGCTGATTTCTATAATTATTCCTTATAAGGATTGCACCGAGGTCGTGACTGCTCCACCTGGTTGGAGTGCTGGGCTACAAGCTATTTGACTTTCTGATATATATATATATATATATATATATATATATATACACACACATATATACACACAGTGGATATAAAAAGTCTACACACCCCTATTAAAATGTCAGGTTTCTGTGATGTAGACAAAGATAAATCATTTCAGAACTTTTTCCACCTTTAATGTGACCTATAAACTGTACAACTCAATTGAAAACCAAACTGAAATCTTTTAGGTAAAGGGAAATAAAAAAAATAATAAAAAAAAAATAATATGGTTGCATAAGTGTGAACACCCTTAAACTAATACTTTATTGAAGCACCTTTTGATTTTATTACAGCACTCAGTCTTTTTGGGTATGAGTTTTTCAGCATGGCACATCTTGACTTGGCAAGATTTGCCCACTCTTCTTTGCAAAAACACTCTAAATCTGTCAGAATGCGAGGGCATCTCCTGTGCACAGCCCTCTTCAGATCACCCCATAGATTTTGAATTGGATTCAGGTCTGGGCTCTGGCTGGGCCATCCCAAAACTTTAATCTTCTTCTGGTGAAGCCATTCCTTTGTTGATTTGGATGTATGCTTTGGGTCGTTGTCATGCTTAAAGATGAAGTTCCTCTTCATGTTCAGCTTTCTAGCAGAAGCCTGAAGGTTTTGTGCCAATATTGTCTGGTATTTAGAACTGTTCATTATTCCCTCTACCTTGACTAAGGCCCCAGTTCCAGCTGAAGAAAAACAGCCCCAAAGCATGATGCTGACACCACCATGCTTCACTGTGGGTATGGTGTTCTTTTGGTGATATGCAATGTTGTTTTTGCGCCAAACATATCGTTTGGAATTATGGCCAAAAAGTTCAACTTTGGTTTCATCAGACCAGAACACCTTTTGCAACATGCTTTTGGGAAACTTCAGATGTGTTTTTGCAAAATTTAGCTGGGCTTGGATGTTTTTTTTTTTGTAAGAAAAGGAAATTTATTCTTACCTGATAAATTTGTTTCTTTTACGATACGATGAGTCCACGGATTTCATCCTTACTTGTGGGACATCGCCTCCTGGTCAGCAGGAGGAGGCAAAGAGCACCACAGCAGAGCTGTATATATAGCTCCTCCCTTCCCTCCCACTCCAGTCATTCGACCGAAGTTAGGAAGAGAAAGGAAAAGCCAAGGTGCAGAGGTGACTGAAGTTTAACAAAATTAAATACGGGTCTTAAAAAAACAGGGTGGGCCGTGGACTCATTGTATCGTAAAAGAAACAAATTTATCAGGTAAGAATAAATTTCCTTTTCTTTTACAAGATACGATGAGTCCACGGATTTCATCCTTACTTGTGGGATACAATACCAAAGCTATAGTACACGGATGAAAAGGGAGGGACAAGACAGGGAACCTAAACGGAAGGCACCACTGCTTGAAGAACTTTCCTCCCAAAAACAGCCTCAGACAAGGCAAAAGTATCAAATTTGTAAAATTTGGAAAAAGTGTGAAGAGACGACCAACAGAAGCATAATTTTTGAATGCCCATGAGGAAGCCACAGCCCTAGTGGAATGGGCCGTAATTCGTTCAGGAGGCTGCTGTTTAGCAGTCTCATATGCAAAACGGAAGATACTCTTCAGCCAAAAAGAAAGAGAGGTAGCCGTAGCTTTCTGACCCATACGTTTCCCTGAAAAAACGACAAACAAGGAAGACGATTGACGAAAATCCTTAGTCGCCTGTAAGTAGAACTTCAAGGCACGTACCACGTCCAAATTATGTAACAGACGCTCCTTCTTAGAAGAGGGATTAGGATACAAAGGAACAACAATTTCCTGATTAATATTTTTATTTGAAACAACCTTAGGAAGAAAACCAGGTTTGGTACGTAACACCACCTTATCAGAATGAAAAAAAAAGATAAGGAGAATCACATTGTAATGCAGAGAGCTCAGAAACTCTGCGAGCAGAAGAAATAGCAACCAAAAATAAAATTTTCCAAGATAATAACTTAATATCAATGGAATGCATAGGTTCAAACGGAACCCCTTGAAGAACTTTAAGAACTAAATTCAAACTCCAAGGAGGAGCAATTGGTCTAAACACAGGCCTGATTCTAGTCAGAGCCTGACAAAAAGATTGAACATCTGGAACATCTGTCAGACGCTTGTGTAACAAACTAGACAAGGCAGAAATCTGTCCCTTTAAGGAACTTTCTGACAACCCTTTCTCCAATCCGTCTTGGAGAAAAGACAAAATCCTGGGAATCCTAACCCTACTGCATGAGTAGCCCTTGGATTCGCACCAATAAAGATATTTACACCATATCTTATGGTAAATTTTTCTAGTAACAGGCTTACGTGCCTGAATCAAGGTATCTATAACCGAATCAGAAAACCCTCACTTAAATAAAATTTAGCATTCAATCTCCAAGCAGTCAGCTGCAGAGAAACTAGATTCGGATGGTGGAAGGGTCCCTGAATGAGAAGGTCCTTCCTCAATGGAAGCCTCCACGGTGGTTGAGATGACATGTCCACCAGATCGGCATACCAAGTCCTGCGAGGCCACGCAGGAGCGATGAGGATCACCGATGCTCTCTCCTGTTTGACTCGAGCAATCACCCGAGGCAGGAGAGCAAATGGAGGGAACAACATAATTTATGTAAGAACTTACCTGATAAATTCATTTCTTTCATATTAGCAAGAGTCCATGAGCTAGTGATGTATGGGATATACATTCCTACCAGGAGGGGCAAAGTTTCCCAAACCTCAAAATGCCTATAAATACACCCCTCACCACACCCACAATTCAGTTTAACGAATAGCCAAGAAGTGGGGTGATAAACAAGTGCGAAAGCATATAAAATAAGGAATTGGAATAATTGTGCTTTATACAAAAATCATAACCACCACAAAAAAAGGGTGGGCCTCATGGACTCTTGCTAATATGAAAGAAATGAATTTATCAGGTAAGTTCTTACATAAATTATGTTTTCTTTCATGTAATTAGCAAGAGTACATGAGCTAGTGACGTATGGGATAATGATTACCCAAGATGTGGATCTTTCCACACAAGAGTCACTAGAGAGGGAGGGATAAAATAAAGACAGCCAATTCCTGCTGAAAATAATCCACACCCAAAATAAAGTTTAATGAAAAACATAAGCAGAAGATTCAAACTGAAACCGCTGCCTGAAGTACTTTTCTACCAAAAACTGCTTCAGAAGAAGAAAATACATCAAAATGGTAGAATTTAGTAAAAGTATGCAAAGAGGACCAAGTTGCTGCTTTGCAAATCTGATCAATCGAAGCTTCATTCCTAAACGCCCAGGAAGTAGAAACTGACCTAGTAGAATGAGCTGTAATCCTTTGAGGCGGAGTTTTACCCGACTCAACATAGGCAAGATGAATTAAAGATTTCAACCAAGATGCCAAAGAAATGGCAGAAGCTTTCTGGCCTGTTCTAGAACCGGAAAAGATAACAAATAAACTAGAAGTCTTTCGGAAAGACTTAGTAGCTTCAACATAATATTTCAAAGCTCTAACAACATCCAAAGAATGTAACGATTTCTCCTTAGAATTCTTAGGATTAGGACATAATGAAGGAACCACAATTTCTCTACTAATGTTGTTGGAATTCACAACTTTAGGTAAAAATTCAAAAGAAGTTCGCAACACTGCCTTATCCTGATGAAAAATCAGAAAAGGAGACTCACAAGAAAGAGCAGATAATTCAGAAACTCTTCTGGCAGAAGAGATTGCCAAAAGGAACAAAACTTTCCAAGAAAGTAATTTAATGTCCAATGAATGCATAGGTTCAAACGGAGGAGCTTGAAGAGCCCCTAGAACCAAATTCAAACTCCAAGGAGGAGAAATTGACTTAATGACAGGTTTTATATGAACCAAAGCTTGTACAAAACAATGAATATCAGGAAGATTAGCAATCTTTCTGTGAAAAAGAACAGAAAGAGCAGAGATTTGACCTTTCAAGGAACTTGCGGACAAACCTTTATCTAAACCATCCTGAAGAAACTGTAAAATTCTTGGAATTCTAAAAGAATGCCAAGAAAAATGATGAGAAAGACACCAAGAAATATAAGTCTTCCAGACTCTATAATATATCTCTCTGGATACAGATTTACGAGCCTGTAACATAGTATTAATCACAGAGTCAGAGAAACCTCTTTGACTAAGAATCAAGCGTTCAATCTCCATACCTTTAAATTTAAGGATTTGAGATCCTGATGGAAAAAAGGACCTTGCGACAGAAGGTCTGGTCGTAGCGGAAGAGTCCACGGATGGCAAGAGGCCATCCGGACAAGATCCGCATACCAAAACCTGTGAGGCCATGCCGGAGCTACCAGCAGAACAAACGAGCATTCCTTCAGAATCTTGGAGATTACTCTTGGAAGAAGAACTAGAGGCGGAAAGATATAAGCAGGATGATACTTCCAAGGAAGTGATAATGCATCCACTGCTTCCGCCTGAGGATCCCGGGATCTGGACAGATACCTGGGAAGTTTCTTGTTTAGATGAGACGCCATCAGATCTATTTCTGGAAGCTCCCATATTTGAACAATCTGAAGAAATACCTCTGGGTGAAGAGACCATTCGCCCGGATGCAACGTTTGGCGACTGAGATAATCCGCTTCCCAATTGTCTATACCTGGGATATGAACCACAGAGATTAGACAGGAGCTGGATTCCGCCCAAACCAGAATTCGAGATACTTCTTTCATAGCTAGAGGACTGTGAGTCCCTCCTTGATGATTGATGTATGCCACAGTTGTGACATTGTCTGTCTGAAAACAAATGAACGATTCTCTCTTCAGAAGAGGCCAAGACTGAAGAGCTCTGAAAATTGCACGGAGTTCCAAAATATTGATCGGTAATCTCACCTCCAGAGATTCCCAAACTCCTTGTGCCGTCAGAGATCCCCACACAGCTCCCCAACCTGTAAGACTTGCATCTGTTGAAATCACAGTCCAGGTCGGAAGCACAAAAGAAGCCCCCTGAATTAAACGATGGTGATCTGTCCACCACGTTAGAGAGTGTCGTACAATCGGTTTTAAAGATATTAATTGAGATATCTTTGTGTAATCCCTGCACCATTGATTCAGCATACAGAGCTGAAGAGGTCACATGTGAAAACGAACAAAGGGGATCGCGTCCGATGCAGCAGTCATAAGACCTAGAATTTCCATGCATAAGGCTACCGAAGGGAATGATTGTGACTGAAGGTTTTGACAAGCTGAAATCAATTTTAGACGTCTCTTGTCTGTTAAAGACAGAGTCATGGACACTGAATCTATCTGGAAACCCAGAAAAGTTACCCTTGTCTGAGGAATCAATTAACTTTTTGGTAAATTGATCCTCCAACCATGATCTTGAAGAAACAACACAAGTCGATTCGTATGAGATTCTGCTAAATGTTAAGACTGAGCAAGTACCAAGATATCGTCCAAATAAGGAAATACCACAATACCCTGTTCTCTGATTACAGACAGAAGGGCACCGAGAACCTTTGTAAAAATTCTTGGAGCTGTAGCTAGGCCAAACGGCAGAGCCACAAACTGGTAATGCTTGTCCAGAAAAGAGAATTTCAGGAACTGATAATGATCTGGATGAATCGGAATATGCAGATAAGCATCCTGTAAATCTATTGTAGACATATAATGCCCTTGCTGAACAAAAGGCAAGATAGTCCTTACAGTTACCATTTTGAACGTTGGTATCCTTACATAACGATTCAATATTTTTAGATCCAGAACTGGTCTGAAGGAATTCTCCTTCTTTGGTACAATGAAGAGATTTGAATAAAACCCCATCCCCTGTTCCAGAACTGGAACTGGCATAATTACTCCAGCCAACTCTAGATCTGAAACACAATTCAGAAATGCTTGAGCTTTCACTGGATTTACTGGGACACGGGAAAGAAAAAATCTCTTTGCAGGAGGTCTCATCTTGAAACCAATTCTGTACCCTTCTGAAACAATGTTCTGAATCCAAAGATTGTGAACAGAATTGATCCAAATTTCTTTGAAAAAACGTAACCTGCCCCCTACCAGCTGAGCTGGAATGAGGGCCGCACCTTCATGTGGAATTAGAAGCAGGCTTTGCCTTTCTAGAAGGCTTGGATTTATTCCAGACTGGAGATGGTTTCCAAACTGAAACTGCTCCTGAGGATGAAGGATCAGGCTTTTGTTCTTTGTTGAAACGAAAGGAACGAAAACGATTATTAGCCCTGTTTTTACCCTTAGATTTTTTATCCTGTGGTAAAAAAGTTCCTTTCCCAGCAGTAACAGTTGAGATAATAGAATCCAACTGAGAACCAAATAATTTGTTACCCTGGAAAGAAATGGAAAGTAGAGTTGATTTAGAAGCCATATCAGCATTCCAAGTTTTAAGCCATAAAGCTCTTCTAGCTAAAATAGCTAGAGACATAAACCTGACATCAACTCTGATAATATCAAAAATGGCATCACAGATAAAATTATTAGCATGCTGAAGAAGAATAATAATATTATGAGAATCATGATCTGTTACTTGTTGCGCTAAAGTCTCCAACCAAAAAGTTGAAGCTGCAGCAACATCAGCCAAAGATATAGCAGGTCTAAGAAGATTACCTGAACACAGATAAGCTTTTCTTAGAAAGGATTCAATTTTCCTATCTAAAGGATCTTTAAACGAAGTACCATCTGACGTAGGAATAGTAGTACGTTTAGCAAGGGTAGAAATAGCCCCATCAACTTTAGGGATTTTGTCCCAAAATTCTAATCTGTCAGACGGCACAGGATATAATTGCTTAAAACGTTTAGAAGGAGTAAATGAATTACCCAATTTATCCCATTCTCTGGAAATTACTTCAGAAATAGCATTAGGAACAGGAAAAACTTCTGGAATAACCACAGGAGATTTAAACACCTTATCTAAACGTTTAGAATTAGTATCAAGAGGACCAGAATCCTCTATTTCTAAAGCAATTAGTACTTCTTTAAGTAAAGAACGAATAAATTCCATTTTAAATAAATATGAAGATTTATCAGCATCAATCTCTGAGACAGAATCCTCTGAACCAGAAGAGTCATCAGAATCAGAATGATGATGTTCATTTAAAAATTAATCTGTAGAGAGAGAAGTTTTAAAAGATTTTTTATGTTTACTAGAAGGAAAAAACAGAATTTATGTTTACCTGATAAATTACTTTCTCCAACGGTGTGTCCGGTCCACGGCGTCATCCTTACTTGTGGGATATTCTCTTCCCCAACAGGAAATGGCAAAGAGCCCAGCAAAGCTGTTCACATGATCCCTCCTAGGCTCCGCCTACCCCAGTCATTCGACCGACGTTAAGGAGGAATATTTGCATAGGAGAAACCATATGGTACCGTGGTGACTGTAGTTAAAGAAAATAAATTATCAGACCTGATTAAAAAAACCTGGGCGGGCCGTGGACCGGACACACCGTTTGAGAAAGTATTTTATCAGGTAAACATAAATTCTGTTTTCTCCAACATAGGTGTGTCCGGTCCACGGCGTCATCCTTACTTGTGGGAACCAATACCAAAGCTTTAGGACACGGATGAAGGGAGGGAGCAAATCAGGTCACCTAAATGGAAGGCACCACGGCTTGCAAAACCTTTCTCCCAAAAATAGCCTCAGAAGAAGCAAAAGTATCAAACTTGTAAAATTTGGTAAAAGTGTGCAGTGAAGACCAAGTCGCTGCCCTACATATCTGATCAACAGAAGCCTCGTTCTTGAAGGCCCATGTGGAAGCCACAGCCCTAGTGGAATGAGCTGTGATTCTTTCGGGAGGCTGCCGTCCGGCAGTCTCGTAAGCCAATCTGATGATGCTTTTAATCCAAAAAGAAAGAGAGGTAGAAGTTGCTTTTTGACCTCTCCTTTTACCGGAATAAACAACAAACAAGGAAGATGTTTGTCTAAAATCCTTTGTAGCATCTAAATAGAATTTTAGAGCGCGAACAACATCCAAATTGTGCAACAATCGTTCCTTCTTTGAAACTGGTTTCGGACACAGAGAAGGTACGATAATCTCCTGGTTAATGTTTTTGTTAGAAACAACTTTTGGAAGAAAACCAGGTTTAGTACGTAAAACCACCTTATCTGCATGGAACACCAGATAAGGAGGAGAACACTGCAGAGCAGATAATTCTGAAACTCTTCTAGCAGAAGAAATTGCAGCTAAAAACAAAACTTTCCAAGATAATAACTTAATATCAACGGAATGTAAGGGTTCAAACGGAACCCCCTGAAGAACTGAAAGAACCAAATTGAGACTCCAAGGAGGAGTCAAAGGTTTGTAAACAGGCTTAATTCTAACCAGAGCCTGAACAAAGGCTTGAACATCTGGCACAGCTGCCAGCTTTTTGTGAAGTAACACAGACAAGGCAGAAATCTGTCCCTTCAGGGAACTTGCAGATAATCCTTTTTCCAATCCTTCTTGAAGGAAGGATAGAATCCTAGGAATCTTAACCTTGTCCCAAGGGAATCCTTTAGATTCACACCAACAGATATATTTTTTCAAAATTTTGTGGTAAATCTTTCTAGTTACAGGCTTTCTGGCCTGAACAAGAGTATCGATAACAGAATCTGAGAACCCTCGCTTCGATAATATCAAGCGTTCAATCTCCAAGCAGTCAGCTGGAGTGAAACCAGATTCGGATGTTCGAACGGACCCTGAACAAGAAGGTCTCGTCTCAAAGGTAGCTTCCAAGGTGGAGCCGATGACATATTCACCAGATCTGCATACCAAGTCCTGCGTGGCCACGCAGGAGCTATCAAGATCACCGACGCCCTCTCCTGATTGATCCTGGCTACCAGCCTGGGGATGAGAGGAAACGGCGGGAACACATAAGCTAGTTTGAAGGTCCAAGGTGCTACTAGTGCATCCACTAGAGCCGCCTTGGGATCCCTGGATCTGGACCCGTAGCAAGGAACTTTGAAGTTCTGACGAGAGGCCATCAGATCCATGTCTGGAATGCCCCACAGCTGAGTGACTTGGGCAAAGATTTCCGGATGGAGTTCCCACTCCCCCGGATGCAATGTCTGACGACTCAGAAAATCCGCTTCCCAATTTTCCACTCCTGGGATGTGGATAGCAGACAGGTGGCAGGAGTGAGACTCCGCCCATAGAATGATTTTGGTCACTTCTTCCATCGCTAGGGAACTCCTTGTTCCCCCCTGATGGTTGATGTACGCAACAGTTGTCATGTTGTCTGATTGAAACCGTATGAACTTGGCCCTCGCTAGCTGAGGCCAAGCCTTGAGAGCATTGAATATCGCTCTCAGTTCCAGAATATTTATCGGTAGAAGAGATTCTTCCCGAGACCAAAGACCCTGAGCTTTCAGGGATCCCCAGACCGCGCCCCAGCCCATCAGACTGGCGTCGGTCGTGACAATGACCCACTCTGGTCTGCGGAATGTCATCCCTTGTGACAGGTTGTCCAGGGACAGCCACCAACGGAGTGAGTCTCTGGTCCTCTGATTTACTTGTATCTTCGGAGACAAGTCTGTATAGTCCCCATTCCACTGACTGAGCATGCACAGTTGTAATGGTCTTAGATGAATGCGCGCAAAAGGAACTATGTCCATTGCCGCTACCATCAACCCGATCACTTCCATGCACTGAGCTATGGAAGGAAGAGGAACGGAATGAAGTATCCGACAAGAGTCTAGAAGTTTTGTTTTTCTGGCCTCTGTCAGGAAAATCCTCATTTCTAAGGAGTCTATTATTGTTCCCAAGAAGGGAACCCTTGTTGACGGAGATAGAGAACTCTTTTCCACGTTCACTTTCCATCCGTGAGATCTGAGAAAGGCCAGGACAATGTCCGTGTGAGCCTTTGCTTGAGGAAGGGACGACGCTTGAATCAGAATGTCGTCCAAGTAAGGTACTACAGCAATGCCCCTTGGTCTTAGCACAGCTAGAAGGGACCCTAGTACCTTTGTGAAAATCCTTGGAGCAGTGGCTAATCCGAAAGGAAGCGCCACGAACTGGTAATGTTTGTCCAGGAATGCGAACCTTAGGAACCGATGATGTTCCTTGTGGATAGGAATATGTAGATACGCATCCTTTAAATCCACCGTGGTCATGAATTGACCATCCTGGATGGAAGGAAGAATAGTTCGAATGGTTTCCATCTTGAACGATGGAACCTTGAGAAACTTGTTTAAGATCTTGAGATCTAAGATTGGTCTGAACGTTCCCTCTTTTTTGGGAACTATGAACAGATTGGAGTAGAACCCCATCCCATGTTCTCTTAATGGAACAGGATGAATCACTCCCATTTTTAACAGGTCTTCTACACAATGTAAGAATGCCTGTCTTTTTATGTGGTCTGAAGACAACTGAGACCTGTGGAACCTCCCCCTTGGGGGAAGTCCCTTGAATTCCAGAAGATAACCTTGGGAGACTATTTCTAGCGCCCAAGGATCCAGAACATCTCTTGCCCAAGCCTGAGCGAAGAGAGAGAGTCTGCCCCCCACCAGATCCGGTCCCGGATCGGGGGCCAACATTTCATGCTGTCTTGGTAGCAGTGGCAGGTTTCTTGGCCTGCTTTCCCTTGTTCCAGCCTTGCATTGGTCTCCAAGCTGGCTTGGCTTGAGAAGTATTACCCTCTTGCTTAGAGGACGTAGCACTTTGGGTTGGTCCGTTTCTACGAAAGGGACGAAAATTAGGTTTATTTTTTGCCTTGAAAGGCCGATCCTGAGGAAGGGCGTGGCCCTTACCCCCAGTGATATCAGAGATAATCTCTTTCAAGTCAGGGCCAAACAGCGTTTTCCCCTTGAAAGAAATGTTAAGTAGCTTGTTCTTGGAGGACGCATCAGCCGACCAAGATTTCAACCAAAGCGCTCTGCGCGCCACAATAGCAAACCCTGAATTCTTAGCCGCTAACCTAGCCAATTGCAAAGTGGCGTCTAGGGTGAAAGAATTAGCCAATTTGAGAGCATTGATTCTGTCCATAATCTCCTCATAAGGAGGAGAATCACTATCGATCGCCTTTATCAGCTCATCGAACCAGAAACATGCGGCTGTAGCGACAGGGACAATGCATGAAATTGGTTGTAGAAGGTAACCCTGCTGAACAAACATTTTCTTAAGCAAACCTTCTAATTTTTTATCCATAGGATCTTTGAAAGCACAACTATCCTCTATGGGTATAGTGGTGCGTTTGTTTAAAGTGGAAACCGCTCCCTCGACCTTGGGGACTGTCTGCCATAAGTCCTTTCTGGGGTCGACCATAGGAAACAATTTTTTAAATATGGGGGGAGGGACGAAAGGAATACCGGGCCTTTCCCATTCTTTATTAACAATGTCCGCCACCCGCTTGGGTATAGGAAAAGCTTCTGGGAGCCCCGGCACCTCTAGGAACTTGTCCATTTTACATAGTTTCTCTGGGATGACCAACTTGTCACAATCATCCAGAGTGGATAATACCTCCTTAAGCAGAATGCGGAGATGTTCCAACTTAAATTTAAATGCAATCACATCAGGTTCAGCTTGTTGAGAAATGTTCCCTGAATCAGTAATTTCTCCCTCAGACAAAACCTCCCTGGCCCCATCAGACTGGGTTAGGGGCCCTTCAGAAATATTATTATCAGCGTCGTCATGCTCTTCAGTATCTAAAACAGAGCAATCGCGCTTACGCTGATAAGTGTTCATTTTGGCTAAAATGTTTTTGACAGAATTATCCATTACAGCCGTTAATTGTTGCATAGTAAGGAGTATTGGCGCGCTAGATGTACTAGGGGCCTCCTGAGTGGGCAAGACTCGTGTAGACGAAGGAGGGAATGATGCAGTACCATGCTTACTCCCCTCACTTGAGGAATCATCTTGGGCATCATTGTCATTGTCACATAAATCACATTTATTTAAATGAATAGGAATTCTGGCTTCCCCACATTCAGAACACAGTCTATCTGGTAGTTCAGACATGTTAAACAGGCATAAACTTGATAACAAAGTACAAAAAACGTTTTAAAATAAAACCGTTACTGTCACTTTAAATTTTAAACTGAACACACTTTATTACTGCAATTGCGAAAAAACATGAAGGAATTGTTCAAAATTCACCAAATTTTCACCACAGTGTCTTAAAGCCTTAAAAGTATTGCACACCAAATTTGGAAGCTTTAACCCTTAAAATAACGGAACCGGAGCAGTTTTGAACTTTAACCCCTTTACAGTCCCTGGTATCTGCTTTGCTGAGACCCAACCAAGCCCAAAGGGGAATACGATACCAAATGACGCCTTCAGAAAGCCTTTTCTAAGTATCAGAGCTCCTCTCACATGCGACTGCATGCCATGCCTCTCAAAAACAAGTGCGCCACACCGGCGCGAAAATGAGGCTCTGCCTATGCTTTGGGAAAGCCCCTAAGAATAAGGTGTCTAAAACAGTGCCTGCCGATATTATTATATCAAAATACCCAGATAAAATGATTCCTCAAGGCTAAATATGTGTTAATAATGAATCGATTTAGCCCAGAAAAAGTCTACAGTCTTAATAAGCCCTTGTGAAGCCCTTATTTACGATCGTAATAAACATGGCTTACCGGATCCCATAGGGAAAATGACAGCTTCCAGCATTACATCGTCTTGTTAGAATGTGTCATACCTCAAGCAGCAAGAGACTGCTCACTGTTCCCCCAACTGAAGTTAATTTCTCTCAACAGTCCTGTGTGGAACAGCCATGGATTTTAGTGACGGTTGCTAAAATCATTTTCCTCATACAAACAGAAATCTTCATCTCTTTTCTGTTTCTGAGTAAATAGTACATGCCAGCACTATTTCAAAATAACAAACTCTTGATTGAATAATAAAAACTACAGTTAAACACTAAAAAACTCTAAGCCATCTCCGTGGAGATGTTGCCTGTACAACGGCAAAGAGAATGACTGGGGTAGGCGGAGCCTAGGAGGGATCATGTGACCAGCTTTGCTGGGCTCTTTGCCATTTCCTGTTGGGGAAGAGAATATCCCACAAGTAAGGATGACGCCGTGGACCGGACACACCTATGTTGGAGAAATAACAGACATAGCCTTCTTGATGGATTCAGAAACAAAATCTCTTATGTTATCAGGAACATTCTGCACCTTAGATGTTGAGGGAACTGCAACAGGCAATGGTACATTACTAAAGGAAATATTATCTGCTTTAACAAGTTTGTCATGACAATTAATACAAACAACAGCCGGAGGAATAGCTACCAAAAGTTTACAGCAGATACACTTAGCTTTGGTAGTTCCAGCACTAGACAGCGATTTTCCTGAAGTATCTTCTGACTCAGATGCAACGTGAGACATCTTGCAATATGTAAGAGAAAAAACAACATATAAAGCAAAATTGATCAAATTCCTTAAATGACAGTTTCAGGAATGGGAAAAAATGCCAATAAACAAGCTTCTAGTAACCAGAAGCAAAGAAAAAATGAGACTGAAATAATGTGGAGACAAAAGCGACGCCCATATTTTTTGGCGCCAAATAATACGCCCACATTGTTTGGCGCCTAAATGACGCCACATCCGGAACGCCGACATTTTTGGCGCAAAAGGACGTCAAAAAATGACGCAACTTCCGGCGACACGTATGACGCCGGAAACAGAAAAGATTTTTTGCGCCAAAAAAGTCCGCGCCAAGAATGACGCAATAAAATGAAGCATTTTCAGCCCCCGCGAGCCTAACAGCCCACAGGGAAAAAAAGTCAAATTTTTAAGGTAAGAAAAAATGATTGATTCAAACGCATTATCCCAAATATGAAACTGACTGTCTGAAAATAAGGAATGTTGAACATTCTGAGTCAAGGCAAATAAATGTTTGAATACATATATTTAGAACTTTATAAATAAAGTGCCCAACCATAGCTTAGAGTGTCACAGAAAATAAGATTTACTTACCCCAGGACACTCATCTACACGTTTGTAGAAAGCCAAACCAGTACTGAAACGAAAATCAGCAGAGGTAATGGTATATAAATAAGAGTATATCGTCGATCTGAAAAGGGAGGTAAGAGATGAATCTCTACGACCGATAACAGAGAACCTATGAAATAGACCCCGTAGAAGGAGATCACTGCATTCAAATAGGTAATACTCTCCTCACATCCCTCTGACATTCACTGCACGCTGAGAGGAAAACCGGGCTCCAACTTGCTGCGGAGCGCATATCAACGTAGAATCTAGCACAAACTTACTTCACCACCTCCATAGGAGGCAAAGTTTGTAAAACTGAATTGTGGGTGTGGTGAGGGGTGTATTTATAGGCATTTTGAGGTTTGGGAAACTTTGCCCCTCCTGGTAGGAATGTATATCCCATACGTCACTAGCTCATGGACTCTTGCTAATTACATGAAAGAAACATAAGCTAGGCTGAAAGACCAAGGCACCGCCAAGGCATCTATCAGCTCGGCCTGGGGATCCCTGGACCCGTACCTTGGAAGCTTGGCATTCTGACGAGATGCCATGAGATCCAACTCCGGTAATCAAGCTGGAAAATACATCCGGATGAAGTTCCCACTCTCCCGGATGAAATTTCTGCCTGCTCAGAAAATCCGCCTCCCAGTTGTCCACCCCTGGGATATGGATCGCCGACAGATGGCAAGAGCAAGACTATTATTCTGGCTACTTCCGTCATCGCTAAGGAACTTCTTGTTCCCCATTGATGATTGATGTAATCCACCATCGTTATGTTGTCCGACTGAAATCTGATGAATTGGGCCGAAGCCAACTGAGGCCAAGCCTGAAGCACATTGAACATTGCTCTCAATTCTAGAATATTTATGGGAAGGAGAGACTCCGCCTGAGTTCATACACCCTGAGCCCTTAGGGAGTTCAAGACTGCTCCCCATCCTAACAGGCTGGCATCCGTCATCACTATCACCCATGAGGGCCTGCGGAAGCATGTTCCCTGGGATAGATGACCCAGCGACAACCACCATAGAAGAGAGTCCCTTGTCTCCTGATCTATTGCACTGACTGAGCATGCTCAGTTGCAGAGGCCTGAGATGAAAACGAGCAAACGGAATGATGTCCATTGCTGCTACCATCAACCTAATTACCTCCATACACTGAGCCACTGACGGCCGAGGGTTGGTCCGAAGGGCTCGGCATATGTTCAGAATCTTCAATTTTCTGACCTCCGTCAAAAAGATTTTCATGGATAGAGAGTCGATTAGAGTTCCCAAGAAGGGAACCCTTGTCTGCGGAACTAGTGAACTCTTTTCAAGATTTACCTTCCACCCATGATCCCTCAGGAAGGATAGAACACTGTCGGTATGAGACTGTGCTAGCTGATAAGACGAAGCCTGGATCAGAATATCGTCCATATAAGGCGCCACTGCAATGCCCCGCGGTCTTAGAACCGCGGCCAGACCGAAAACTGAAAATGTTTGTCCAGAAGGCAAACCTCAGGAAATTGTGATGATCTCTGTGGATAGGAACATGAAGATACACATCCTTTAGATCCACGGTAGTCATAAATTGACCCTCCTGGATCAGTGGAAGAATGGTACAAATAGTTTCCATCTTGAAGGAACTCTGAGAAACTTGTTTAGACTTTTGAGGTCTAAAATAGGTCGGAAAGTTCCCTCTTTTTTGGGAATAACAAAGAGATTTGAATAAAAGCCTTGTCCCTGTTCCTATATTGTAACGGGACATATTACTCCCATGGAGGAGAGATCTCTTACACAGCGTAAGAACGCCTCTCTTTATCTGGTCTACAGATAATTGTGAAAGAAGAAACCATCTTCTGGGGAAGGAATTTTTGAACTCCAACTGATACCCCTGAGACACAATTTCTAGTGTCTAGGGATCCTGAACGTCTCTTATCCAAGCCTGGACAAAGAGTGAAAGTCTGCCCCCTACTAGATCCGGTCCCGGATTTGGGGCCGAACCTTCATGCCGACTTGGTAGTGGCAGCCGGCTTCTTGGACTGCTTACCCTTGTTCCAAGACTGGTTGGGTCTCCAAGTGGACTTGGTTTGCGAATAATTCCCTTCCTGTTTAGCGGAAGAGGGGACCCCCTTGAAATTCCGAAAGGAATGAAAATTACTCTGTCGCCCTTTCTGCTTGGAATTTTTATCCTGAGGGAGGAAATGACCCTTGCCTCCCGTAATGTCTGAAATAATTTCCTTCAAGTCAGGCCTGAACAGGGTCTTCCCCTTGTAAGGAATAGTCAAAAGCTTAGACTTGGATGACACATCCGCAGACCAAGACTTTAACCATAAAGCCCAACGTGCTAAGATGGCAAAGCCCGAACTCTTAGCCGCCAATTTAGTAATCTGCAGAGAAGCATCCGTAATAAACAAATTAGCTAACTTAAGAGCTTTAATTCGATCCTGTATCTCTTCCAAGGGAGTCTCAGTCTTAAGAGACTCCTCTAGAGCATCAAACCAGTAAGCAGCCGCACTGGTCACAGTAACAATGCAGGCCGCCGGTTGCAAAAGAAATCCCTGGTAAACGTAAACCTTCTTAAGGAGACCCTCTAACTTCTTATCCATAGGTTCTTTAAAGGCACAACTATCCTCGATAGGAATAGCAGTACGTTTGGCCAGGGTAGAAATGGCTCCCTCTACTTTAGGGACCGTCTGCCAAGAATCCCTAATAGCGTCGGCTATAGGATACATATTTTTAAATACAGGCGAAGGAGAAAAAGGAATACCTGGTCTTCCCCATTCCTTTGCAATAATCTCTGAAGTCCTTTTAGGAACTGGAAAGACATCTGAGTAAGAAGGAACTTCCAAATATCTGTCTAACTTACTCAATTTCTCTGGCGGAACTATGATGGAGTCACAGTCATCCAAAGTAACCAACACCTCCCTCAGTAATAAACGGAGGTGTTCAAGTTTAAACCTGAAGGAAAGGATCAGTCAAGGGAAAAGCACTCCCTGATTCAGAGTTCACCCTCAGAGAGTACCTCCGTACTCTCCAACTCAGAACCCCTGGAGGGTGCATCCGCAATCGCCACCATGGAATCAATGGCAGAAGTGCCCACATAGGTGTCCCTTCTTGTACGCTTGCCGTGCGATATAGGAAGACGGGATAACGCATAAGAAAGAGTAGAGGACATCACTGCAGCAATGTCTTAATGTAAATGCTGCAGACACTGGGGAAATACATGACCCTGCTTGCGCGGGCGTTAAGGGCTGTAACGCTTGGGGAGAAAGCTGCGGCATACCTTGCATCTCATCTATAGACTCCTGAGAAGCATCTGTCTTAGACAAAGATTAATCAAAAAAATGTTTGTCCCTATAATGTAAGGCCCTCTCACAACATGAGGGACAAAAAAGGAACTGGAGGTTCCACAGGGGCATTCAAACACATAGAACAAGTTACAACTTGGATGTCATCTGAATCCATACTAACAGAATTAATGTACAAAAATAAAAATGTAGTTAGAGAGTTGTCAGTAATTAAAGAGAACCTTAACAAGTACACTGTCTCTTTAAGAAATAAACTGACAACAATTTTCCTTGCAAGTAAAACGATATAATTTGATACTGCAGAAAAAACGTTTTTTCACCAAAGCACCTCGCCACAACAGCCCTGCTGAGGCGCCTACCTGCCCCCACGGTCCTCCGACCACTCCTAGGAACAATCCGGAGCAGAGCCTAAGACCACTTGCTTTAACGACAAACCATGCGGTCGAGGTGTTACTTGCGATGCTGCTCTATCAGCCGGGGACTTCCGGAATAAGAGAGAACTGCGCGGCAAGTACTGGTAAAGCGCGCCAAGCCAAACTCCGCCCATCGTGGGCGTCGACAAATTCCACCATTGCAAAAAAACAAAGTGAAAATAAAAGCCGCAAAACCGGAGTCCATTAATCAGACTCCGGCAACATATGTCCAGTGTCAGCCCAATTACTGCATTTAACAGCCGCTCCTGTCTAATGTTAATAAAGAGCAAGGCTAAATGCTAACAGTGTCCTAAGTGTAATACGAACGCTAACACCCTCTGACACATATAGCCATGTTGGTTAATATCCCCATGAAAACCCACGCACTATGAAAATAGAGAAGCCCTTTACTAAGAGCCCATAGTTACCAAAATATTAAAGGAGCCAGTTCTGAGATATGCCCAAAAGCCCCAGAAATGAAAGACTGCACTTACCTCAATGCTGAGTGCCAGCATGACAAGTCTCACAGTGTAAAGAGGACCTTTGCTCCCTCCTTCAGCTCTGTGAACACAGAAGGGCCTTAGTTAAAGGGACATTATGCACTCAAAAAATATGTGGTATTCAAATAAAGAATTAAAAAAAAAATAAAGTTTGTAATCGACATGTTTTAGCAATTTTTCTGCTAAAGCTTCTAAAATTGATGATAAAGTGTCACTATATAAGAATACGTTCGTAGGACACACTAGCTACAAAGCAAGGAGTTTTTCCTCGCTCCCTAGCTAGTGTCCTTATAGCCAGCCCCCATGCTGTAGCTGCTAATTCATGTCAATTACAATCCCCTCCCTGACTGTTCAACTGTGCAGGGGAATAGGGAATCTCACTCACTGGGCCCCGTGCCAAGCACCCTGTTCCCCCTTCTAATTGGTTGCTTGCCTGCCAGCTGTCCCCCTCCGTTTTCAGACTGAGCCCCGCAAGAGTAAAGTTCTGCAGGAGTGAGAAGGACAGTGGGAGTGTTACATTGAATACCTTGGGGGACAAGTGGAGTGGGACATCAGGCATCACACACCGGCAGCACTCACAAGGCTTTACACGCTGTTATTATGTGTTGCAGCATTGTGGGCTGTGCGTGATTATCAGTTACACAATAACCTGTAACAGCTGTGCCACCTTTTTGTTTTCTAGTGTCTGTGTTAATAAGATTATACATGCTTATATATATTTACATAAGTATAGGCTACACTATTAGACAGTATGACACACAATCTGGGGTCTGTTCTCCAGGTCATGGATAATCAGTGATCGCATTGTCAAATTCCAGAAGAGCTATCATTACAAGCCTTTCCATGTTATTACTTTGTAGCAATGTACAAGCTGTTATGTGTTGCAGCATTGTGGGCTGTGCGTGAGTATGATCATGCTTTCTAACATAGCTGTAATGCCCATATTCAATGCTCATACTCACGCACAGCCCACAATGCTGCAACACATAACAGCTTGTACATTGCTACAAAGTAATAACACTGAATGGCTTGTAATGATTGCGCTTCTGGAAATAGCACATCCTGATGCAGAGGTTGCTGTGTGAGTTTACCTATCGGTCATATATATTTATTATAATGCGCATTATAATAAATATATATGACCGATAGGTAAACTCACACAGCAGCCACTGCATCAGGATTTGCCCATTTTTCAAGTAGACTGTCCCTTTAAACTTGCGCCTTACAATCTAACTATGCAGATGAGTTTATCTGAGACTAACAAGATCTTGTTTAGTATTTCTCATAAGCTCTTGTGACGGCTACATATTTTGTGGTGTTCTTTCAACATTACAGTTGTTAGTATCAGTATTGTTTCTTCTCCGTCTTGTTTTCCCCACTGGTTATCGCTGTACTATTTGTGCTAGCAATCATCTTACTGATCAGTATATCGTTTACAGAAGATGGTGGCTGTCAACCTACAAAATCCTTATTAGTCAACATTTACTTTCTTTTATATCTTTATTTTATATATCGCTAAAAACTTTACCAAACCCATACAGGCTTTCCGCATAAACAAAAGTTCTATGCGGTGGCATCTGAGGACTGTCCGTTCTCCTATGGTCCCTAAACAGAAGCTGTGTGTTGACATTTTTGAATTGTGTAAGAATGCCCATATTCAGCTTCTGTATGCACAAGTATGGGAGGCGCAGTAAGGCTAAAACCCCACCAGTTCCCATTGCTTTAAAGCCACCTGTAGCTCTACTCTAGAGGCTGACAAGGAATACGGCTACACCCTAAAGTAAAATAGCACACTTTGGTATCATTTTAAAAATAATAAACTCTTGATTGAAGAATCTAAACTAACACCTCACTTTACCTCTTCCTATCACTAACACAGGCAAAGAGAATGACTGGGGTGGGAGGGAAGGGAGGAGCTATATATACAGCTCTGCTGTGGTGCTCTTTGCCGCCTCCTGCTGACCAGGAGGCGATATTCCACAAGGATGAAATCCGTGGACTCATCGTATCTTGTAAAAGAAAAGGCTTCCGTCTTGCCACTCTACCCCATAGCCCAGACATATGAAGAATATGGGCGATTGTTGTCACATGTACCACACAGCCAATACTTGCCAGATATTCCTGCAGCTCCTTTAATGTTGCTGTAGGCCTCTTGGCAGCCTCCCAGACCAGTTTTCGTCTCGTCTTTTCATCTATTTTGGAGGGACATAGAGTTCTTGGAAATGTCACTGTTGCACCATATTTTCTTCACTTGATGATGACAGTCTTCACTGTGTTACATGGTATATCTAATGCCTTGGAAATTCTTTTGTAGCCTTCTCCTGACTAATACCTTTTAACAATGAGATCCCTCTGATGTTTTAGAAGCTCTCTGCGGACCATGGCTTTTGCTGTAGGATGCGACTAACAAAATGTCAGGAAAGACATACTAGAACAGCTGAACTTTATTTGGGGTTAATCAGAGGCACTTTAAATTGACAGGTGTGTACTGACTCCTATTTAACATGATTTTGAATGTGATTGCTTAATTCTGAACACAGCTACATCCCCAGTTATAAAAGGGTGTGCACACTTATGCAACAATATTATTTTAGTTTTTTATTTCCCTTTACCTAAAAGATTTCAGTTTGTTTTTCAATTGAGTTGTACAGTTTATAGGTCACATTAAAAGGTGGAAAAAGTTCTGAAATGATTTATCTTTGTCTCATTTTTTTACATCACATTTTAGATCTTTTTTTTTTTAGAAGTTTATTGTTTTGTGTCCAGATTTTCTGGACCTCTAGACAGGCCCACCACATGTGTGTAGGAGCCTAATTCATTACAGCCTCGATAACAGTTTTTGTATGTTTCATCACTCCATTGTACTCTGCTTGGGTGTAAGTACCATCTATATGCTACCTTAATATAACTTTCTTTTAAGTTAGCACTGATAGAGCAGGCCTGTCCAAACTTTAAAATATTGGACCATTCCAAAGGTTCTTTAGTAAATTATCCTTCTTCCTCCCACTTTTCAATAAAGTGTAATTTGCTGTTTGAACTACAAGCATTTAAAAAATTATATAGAATAGTGATAGTTCCCCTTGTTCTGGCTGCTGAGGTGCATATTTTTTCAAAAGGTGTGTGATCTGAGTATTTAGGCGGTATTCCCACCTCTCTCACTCGGGATGTTAGTTGTAGATAGTGGAACCAGGAATCTGGTGAAGTCGGATGGATAGAGTTATACTGCTCAAAGGAAATGAAGTTAGGATTTACCCAAACATCGGCAATGCGATATAATCCCTTATTAGCACAAATATTGCATATAGAGTTAGTAATCCTAACAGAGGGTATAATTAGTGGGGTTGCTATAGATCTAGCCGTATGTACCTTGTATTTCAGCTGTGTAGTATCCCATATCTTAATAGTGTATGCTATCGTTGGGTAATACGACCATTTCAGTGGTCTGTCTCGTTTGGGTGTCCATAATATCTGATAAATTGGTGTTAATCGTAACATGTCACTTTCTAGCTTTACCCATAATATATCCTCACCTCCACAGTTCCAGAGCGAGTTTTGCGCTATTCTAGCTGCCCAAAAATAGTTTTGAAGGTCTGGTACCCCTAGCCCTCCATATTCCTTAGACTGTAAAAAAGTGTCTTCCTATTGATTCTAGCCATTTTGTTAGCCCAGATTAATTTTAGCATTGATCTCTGCATATCATTTGTGTCCTCAGGAGGTCTCATTTTTTTCACAGAAACCTGACATTTTAACAGGGGTGTGTAGAATATATATATATATATACACAAAATAACTCATTGTGTAGTTCATCAACAAATCTAGACAGGCCCAGAGGCTTGTTTTCCCACAGAAAACCTCTGAATTACATTGTTTCCAATGCAGCAAAGGATTCTGGGTAAGATATGCAAATTAAGTACACAATGACACACCTTTTTACTTCAGTCTGCTTTTCAGCAGGTTCCCTTTACGCCAAAGTATCGCTGTTCACACAGCTTATAAACTTAGCTAGGGTTAGTGCAGTGATTCAGAACCATCCCAGGACAGACTGTTTCGTGGTTTTTGCCACTCATCAGCTGGGAGAAGGTTAGAATCACTGCTGGGTCAAGTTGATTCCAGGCAGAATACAACAACATTTTAAATTAGGGGGAGATAAAAGGCGAGTTTAAAATCCTCCACTACGCACAAAATAGACAAAATAACTCATTGTGTAGTTCATTAACAAATCTAGACAGGCCCAGAGGCTTGTTTTCCCACAGAAAACCTCTGAATTACATTGTTTCCAATGCAGCAAAGGATTCTGGGTAAGATATGCAAATTAAGTACACAATGACACACCTTTTTACTTCAGTCTGCTTTTCAGCAGGTTCCCTTTACGCCAAAGTATCGCTGTTCACACAGCTTATAAACTTAGCTAGGGTTAGTGCAGTGATTCATAACCATCCCAGGACAGACTGTTTTGTGGTTTTTGCCACTCATCAGCTGGGAGAAGGTTAGAATCACTGCTGGGTGAAGTTGATTCCAGGCAGAATACAACAACATTTTAAATTAGGGGGAGATAAAAGGCAAGTTTAAAATCCTCCACTACGCACAAAATAGACAAAATAACTCATTGTGATGTTCATTAACAAATCTAGACAGGCCCAGAGGCTTGTTTTCCCACAGAAAACCTCTGAATTACATTGTGCGTAGTGGAGGATTTTAAACTCGCCTTTTATATGAGAGAGAGAAAGAAAGAGAGAGAGAGAGAAAGAGAGAGAAAGAGAGAGAGAAAGAGAGACAGAAAGAGAGAGAGAGAGAAAGAGAGACAGAAAGAGAGAGACAGAAAGAGAGAGAGAGAAAGAGAGAGAGAGAAAGAGAGAGAGAGAAAGAGAGAGAGAGAGAGAGAGAGAGAGAGAAAGAGAGAGAGAGAGAGAGAAAGAGAGAGAGAGAAAGAGAGAGAGAGAAAGAGAGAGAGAGAAAGAGAGAGAGAAAGAGAGAGAGAAAGAGAGAGAGAGAAAGAGAGAGAGAGAAAGAGAGAGAGAAAGAGAGAGAGAGAGAGAGAGAGAGAAAGAGAGAAAGAGAGAGAGATTTCTGTTGAATTTTATCATGCATTACATTCGCTTAATTCTCACGTAGTAGCATTCTTCCAAAACCAGAAAACCATCAATTGTTTTCAACCAAATTGCCTGTAGTTACCTCTACAGTTTTCATCTTTTAACTAAGGATTATTTGGTGCTATTTGACATATTTTAAAAAAAAAAATCTGAATTATATAGAGAGACCTTTTAGATATGTATTGCCTAGCTATGTACAGGACACCTAAAATGAGGGAAGTCTCAGAAATCACCCTATTCCAAAATATAGTGTTGACTGTACCACCAGATGTATGACAATGCCATCCCCACACCTTCAGTTTGTGGGTATAGGTTTCTAGCTGGGGTCATACACCATCAATGCAAAATAATGATATGGAGTGCTAGAAATTGGTTTGAGATTGCTAGATATATTATTAAATATATAATGACAATCTGCAATAGATATTTTGCAGTCTAATGCCTTATTCTAGCTCTCTGTATATACGTGGGAACGTTGTAAGAGAGGTCTAAAGATATTAGAATGTCAAAGAGCGTATGACTTACAGGAGATGTCAACACACATAATTTTCCAAAACTAGCAGTGGGTCTAAGGATATTTTTTTTATCGGAATGTCTTTATATAAACAATTGCACCTGGTACTATGAAAACCATTGTTTTAAAAAGGCCCAGGACCCTGTTTTTCAATTCTTGCTGTATAAGTAATTTTGCTTAAGTGCCCACTTAATACACTAAAATGATCCTAAGTTACAATTATAAAGCTCTTCCTATATATCCTGATCCAGGAGGAAACTCTGGATTATCTAACAATGGTGCTAGGGGTAACCTTGGAGTATTTTTAAAGGAACATGAAACATACTTTTTTTTAAATTTCATGATTCAGATAGAGCATACCATTTTAACAACTTTCCATATTTTTTTTTAAATAAAATTTTCTGTTTTTGTTATCCTTTGTTGAAAAGCAGGGATAAAAGCTCAGGAGTGTGCACGTTTCTGCAGCATTATAGCAGCAGTTTTGCAACAATGTTATACATTAGCCAGAGAACTAGAAGGCTGCACTATTTCCTGTCATGCAGTGCTGCAGGAATGTGCACACTACTTTACCTAGGTATCTCTTCAACAAAGAATAACATGAGAATGAAGCAAATTTCATAATAGAAGTAAATTTGAAAACTTTTTTTAAAAATTGTATTCTCTATCTGAATAATGAAAGACAAAATGTGGGTTTCATATCCCTTTAACCCCTTCACCCAATACAACGTGTATATATACATTGTGCGGTACTTTGGCTATCGTACCGCACCACGTATAAATACGTCATAGCTTCAGGATGCTCCAGCACTCTCGGCTGTTAAGTTACAGCCGAGATCTGGAGCTCCTGAAGCTTCAGGCATCTCCAGCATATGGAGCCGGAGTGCGATCGGTGCTCAACCTCCATATGAGGCCAGATGCCTGATTGTTAAAGACAATGACACTGTTTGTGTCACCGCCTGTAACGATCTTCTGCTGGAGCCTGCGGGATGTGTGGGTGGAAGTCAGGTGGGCGGCCCAGCAGGGGAGGCAGGAGGAAGTGGGAGGGGCCCCACGCTGCAGTAACATTTTTAGTAATGGTTCATGGAAGTATGGGGCAGCTACGCTACAAGGGGATCTAGGAGAGTGGGGGACCCCCTAACTAAAGATCGCGGGTGGGGGGAGGTGGTTACACTACCTGTAACAAAATAAAAAGAATAATAATTTAAAAAAAAAAACAACAACACATTTTGTAGGTACTGGCAGACAGCTGCCAGTACCTAAGATGGCGCCTAACAGTCAGAGAAGGGAGGTTTAGAGAGCTGTTTGGGGGGAAATCGGGGAGGTTGGGGGATAAGGGGGGATCCTGCACTGGAGAGGGGGGGGGGGGAAGAGCTGTTTGGGAAGGATCAGGGGGTGGGGAGTGTCAGGTAAGAGGCTTATCTCTACACTAAAGCTAACATTAACCCTTTAAAGCTAAGCTTTTACCTAATTAACCCCTTCCCTGCTGGGAATAATAGGAGTGTGGTACACAGCTGCAATTAGCGGCTTTCTAATTACCAAAAAACAATGGCAAGGCCCTATATGTCCTAGAGAAACTATTACAAACATTTGTGTCATGATTGCACAATCTGTTTGTAAATAATTTCTGTGAGAAACCCAAAGTTGGTGAAAAAAGTACCAATTTTTTTATTTGATGGCATTTGGCGGTGAAATGGTGGCATGAAATATACCAAAAACAGAATTTATGCTTACCTGATAAATTACTTTCTCCAACGGTGTGTCCGGTCCACGGCGTCATCCTTACTTGTGGGATATTCTCTTCCCCAACAGGAAATGGCAAAGAGCCCAGCAAAGCTGGTCACATGATCCCTCCTAGGCTCCGCCTTCCCCAGGAGAAATCATATGATACCGTGGTGACTGTAGTTAGAGAAAATAATTCATCAGACCTGATTAAAAAACCAGGGCGGGCCGTGGACCGGACACACCGTTGGAGAAAGTAATTTATCAGGTAAGCATAAATTCTGTTTTCTCCAACATTGGTGTGTCCGGTCCACGGCGTCATCCTTACTTGTGGGAACCAATACCAAAGCTTTAGGACACGGATGATGGGAGGGAGCAAATCAGGTCACCTAGATGGAAGGCACCACGGCTTGCAAAACCTTTCTCCCAAAAATAGCCTCAGAAGAAGCAAAAGTATCAAATTTGTAAAATTTGGTAAAAGTGTGCAGTGAAGACCAAGTCGCTGCCTTACATATCTGATCAACAGAAGCCTCGTTCTTGAAGGCCCATGTGGAAGCCACAGCCCTAGTGGAATGAGCTGTGATTCTTTCAGGAGGCTGCCGTCCGGCAGTCTCATAAGCCAATCGGATGATGCTTTTAAGCCAAAAAGAGAGAGAGGTAGAAGTTGCTTTTTGACCTCTCCTTTTACCAGAATAAACAACAAACAAGGAAGATGTTTGTCTGAAATCCTTTGTAGCCTCTAAATAGAATTTTAGAGCACGAACTACATCCAAATTGTGCAACAAACGTTCCTTCTTTGAAACTGGATTCGGACACAAAGAAGGCACAACTATCTCCTGGTTAATATTTTTGTTAGAAACAACTTTCGGAAGAAAACCAGGTTTAGTACGCAAAACCACCTTATCTGCATGGAACACCAGATAAGGAGGAGAACACTGCAGAGCAGATAACTCTGAAACTCTTCTAGCAGAAGAAATTGCAACCAAAAACAAAACTTTCCAAGATAATAACTTAATATCTACGGAATGTAAGGGTTCAAACGGAACCCCTTGAAGAACTGAAAGAACTAAATTGAGACTCCAAGGAGGAGTCAAAGGTTTGTAAACAGGCTTGATTCTAACCAGAGCCTGAACAAAAGCTTGAACATCTGGCACAGCCGCCAGCTTTTTGTGAAGTAAAACAGATAAAGCAGAAATCTGTCCCTTCAAAGAACTTGCAGATAATCCTTTCTCCAAACCCTCTTGTAGAAAGGATAGAATCTTAGGAATTTTTATCTTGTTCCATGGGAATCCTTTCGATTCGCACCAACAGATATATTTCTTCCATACTTTATGGTAAATTTTTCTAGTTACAGGCTTTCTAGCCTGAATAAGAGTATCAATGACAGAATCTGAGAACCCACGCTTTGATAAAATCAAGCGTTCAATCTCCAAGCAGTCAGTTGGAGTGAGGCCAGATTCGGATGTTCGAACGGACCTTGAACAAGAAGGTCCCGTCTCAAAGGTAGATTCCATGGTGGAGCCGATGACATATTCACCAGGTCTGCATACCAAGTTCTGCGTGGCCACGCAGGAGCTATCAAGATCACCGAAGCCCTCTCCTGATTGATCCTGGCTACCAGCCTGGGAATGAGAGGAAACGGTGGGAATACATAAGCTAGGTTGAAGGTCCAGGGCGCTACTAGTGCATCTACTAGAGTCGCCTTGGGATCCCTGGATCTGGACCCGTAGCAAGGAACCTTGAAGTTCTGACGAGATGGCATCAGATCCATGTCTGGAATGCCCCATAATTGAGTTATGTGGGCAAAGATTTTCGGATGGAGTTCCCACTCCCCCGGATGAAATGTCTGACGACTCAGAAAATCCGCTTCCCAATTTTCCACTCCTGGGATGTGGATTGCAGACAAGTGGCAGGAGTGAATCTCCGCCCATTGAATTACTTTGGTCACTTCTTCCATCGCCAGGGAACTCCTTGTTCCCCCCTGATGGTTGATATATGCAACAGTCGTCATGTTGTCTGATTGAAACCTTATGAATTTGGCCTTTGCGAGTTGAGGCCAAGCCTTGAGAGCATTGAATATCGCTCTCAGTTCCAGAATGTTTATCGGGAGAAGAGATTCTTCCCGAGACCATAGACCCTGAGCTTTCAGGGGTTTCCAGACCGCGCCCCAGCCCACCAGACTGGCGTCGGTCGTGACAATGACCCACTCTGGTCTGCGGAAGCTCATCCCTTGAGACAGGTTGTCCAGGGTCAGCCACCAACGGAGTGAATCTCTGGTCCTCTGATCTACTTGGATCGTCGGGGACAAGTCTGTATAATCCCCATTCCACTGTCTGAGCATGCACAGTTGTAATGGTCTTAGATGAATTTGCGCAAAAGGAACTATGTCCATTGCCGCAACCATCAAACCTATTACTTCCATGCACTGCGCTATGGAAGGAAGAAGAACAGAATGAAGTACTTGACAAGAGCTTAGAAGTTTTGATTTTCTGGCCTCTGTCAGAAAAATCTTCATTTCTAAGGAGTCTATTATTGTTCCCAAGAAGGGAACTCTTGTTGACGGGAATAGAGAACTTTTTTCTACGTTCACTTTCCACCCGTGAGATCTGAGAAAGGCTAGGACAATGTCCGTATGAGCCTTTGCTTGTGGCAGAGACGACGCTTGAATCAGTATGTCGTCCAAGTAAGGTACTACTGCAATGCCCCTTGGTGAAGAATAAAAACTACATTTAAACACCAAAAAACTCTTAGCCATCTCCGTGGAGATGTTGCCTGTGCAACGGCAAAGAGAATGACTGGGGAAGGCGGAGCCTAGGAGGGATCATGTGACCAGCTTTGCTGGGCTCTTTGCCATTTCCTGTTGGGGAAGAGAATATCTCACAAGTAAGCATGACGCCGTGGACCGGACACACCTATGTTGGAGAAATGGGCCTAGATCAATATCTTGTGTTGTCTTAAAAAAAAATATATATATATATATATATATAGTTTTGATCGGTAAATAAATAAAAAAACAACAGAATTTATGCTTACCTGATAAATTTCTCTCTCTTACGGTGTATTCAGTCCACGGATTCATCCTTACTTGTGGGATATTCTCAGTCCCTACAGGAAGTGGCAAAGAGAGCACACAGCAAAGCTGTCCATATAGCTCCCCTCAGGCTCTGCCCCCCCGGTCATTCGACCGACGGTTAGGAGAAAAAGGAGAAGCATAGGGTGCAGTGGTGACTGTAGATATTGAAAATTAAATTTGAACCTGACTTAAATATCAGGGCGGGCCGTGGACTGAATACACCTGTAAGAGAAAGTAATTTATCAGGTAAGCATAAATTCTGTTTTCTCTTACTTGGTGTATTCAGTCCACGGATTCATCCTTACTTGTGGGATACCAATACCAAAGCAATAGGACAAGGATGAAGGGAGGGAACAAGACAGGTAACCTAAACGGAAGGCACCACTGCTTGCAAAACCTTTCTCCCAAAAATAGCCTCCGAAGAAGCAAAAGTATCGAATTTGTAAAATTTGGCAAAAGTATGCAGTGAGGACCAAGTCGCTGCCTTACAAATCTGTTCAACAGAAGCCTCATTCTTGAAAGCCCATGTGGAAGCCACAGCTCTGGTAGAATGAGCTGTAATTCGTTGAGGAGGCTGCTGTCCAGCAGTCTCATAAGCCAATCGGATGATGCTTTTCAGCCAAAAGGAAAGAGGTAGTTGCTTTCTGACCTCTCCTCTTACCAGAATAGACAACAAACAAGGATGATGTTTGTCTGAAATCTTTAGTTGCTTTTAAGTGGAATTTTAAAGCACGAACCACGTCAAGATTGTGTAAAAGTCGTTCCTTTCTAGAAACTGGATTAGGACACAGAGAAGGAACAATAATTTCCTGGTTAATATTCTTATTAGAAACCACTTTTGGAAGAAAACCAGGTTTGGTACGCAAAACAACCTTATCTGCATGGAACACCAGATAGGGTGAATCACACTGCAAAGCAGACAATTCAGAGACTCTTCGAGCAGAAGAAATGGCTACTAAAAACAAAACTTTCCAAGATAATAACTTAATATCTATGGAATGTAAAGGTTCAAACGGAACCCCTTGAAGAACTGAAAGAACCAAATTTAGACTCCAAGGAGGAGCCACAGGCTTGTAAACAAGCTTGATTCTAACAAGGGCCTGTGCAAACACCTGAACGTCTGGTACAGCTGCCAGACGCTTATGTAACAGAATAGACCGAGCAGATATCTGTCCCTTTAAGGAACTAGCTGACAGACCTTTCTCCAATCCTTCTTGGAGAAAAGCCAGTGTTCTTGGACTCCTAAACTTACTCCACGAGTAACCCTTGGATTCACACCAACTAAGATATTTCCGCCATATCTTATGGTAAATTTTCCTTGTGACAGGCTTTCTGGCCTGTATCAAAGTGTCTATAACTGAGTCAGAGAAACCACGCTTAGCTAGGATTAAGCGTTCAATCTCCAAGAAGTCAGTTGCAGAGAAACTAGATTTGGATGCTTGAAAGGACCTTGAATTAGAAGATCCTGCCTCGATGGCAGTTTCCATGGTGGGACCGATGACATGTCCACTAGGTCTGCATACTAAGTCCTGCGTGGCCACGCAGGCGCTATCAGGATTACCGAAGCCTTCTCCTGTTTGATTCTGGCTATTAGCCGAGGGAGAAGAGGAAACGGTGGAAAGACATAAGCTAGACTGAATGACCAAGGCGCTATTAAAGCATCTATCAATGCCGCCTTGGGATCCCTGGATCTGGATCCGTAAAGGGGAAGTTTGGTGTTCTGACGGGACGCCATCAGATCCAATTCTGGAATACCCCATAGCTGGGTCAGCTGAACAAAAACCTCCGGGTGGAGTTCCCACTCCCCCGGATGAAAAGTCTGACGACTTAGAAAATCCGCCTCCCAGTTGTGAATTGCAGATAGATGGCAGGAGTGATCCTCCGCCCATTTGATGATCCTGGATACTTCCTTCATCGCTAGGGAACTCTTTGTTCCTCCCTGATGATTGATGTACGCTACAGTCGTGATGTTGTCCGACTGAAATCTGAGGAATTTGGCCTCCGCTAGTTGAGGCCATGCTTGGAGCGTGTTGAATATCGCTCTCAGCTCAAAAATGTTTATTGGGAGAAGAGATTCTTCCAGAGACCATGTACCCTGAGCCTTCAGGGAGTTCCAGACCCCGGTCGTGACAATGATCCACTCCGGTCTGCGGAAACTCATTCCCTGAGACAGGTGAACTTGAGACAACCACCAGAGAAGAGTCTCTCTGGTTTTCTCGTCCATTTGTATTTGAGGAGATAAATCTGCGTAATCCCCATTCCACTGCTTGAGCATGCACAGTTGCAGTGGTCGGAGATGACTTCGGGCAAAAGGGACTACGTCCATTGCCGCCACCATTAAACCAATTACCTCCATGCACTGAGCCACAGAAGGCTGAGGAATGGAATGAAGAGCTCGGCAGGTGTTCAACAGTTTGGACTTCCTGACCTCTGTCAGAAACATTTTCATTTCTACCGAGTCTATTAGTGTTCCCAGGAAGGGAACCCTTGTAAGCGGGGACAGAGAACTATTTTCTACGTTCACTTTCCACCCGTGAGACCTTAGAAGGGCCAGAACAATGTCCGTATGAGCCTTGGCTCTGTGGAAAGACGACGCCTGTATTAGTATGTCGTCTAGGTAAGGTGCTACTGCAATGCCCCGCGGTCTTAACAACGCCAGAAGGGACCCTAGCACCTTTGTGAAAATTCTGGGAGCGGTGGCCAACCTGAAAGGAAAGGCCAAGAACTGGTAATGTTTGTCCAGAAAGGCGAACCTTAGGAACTGATGGTGATCTTTGTGGATAGGAATATGTAGGTAGGCATCCTTTAGATCCACGGTAGTCATATATTGACCTTCCTGGATCATCGGCAAGATTGTCCGAATGGTTTCCATATTAAAGACGGAACTCTGAGGAATTTGTTTAGAATTTTTAAATTCAGGATTGGCCTGAAAGTTCCCTCCTTTTTGGGAACTACGAACAGGTTTGAGTAAAAGCCCAGTCCTTGTTCTGCAATTGGAACTGGGTGTATTACTCCCATTCTTAGGAGATCTTCTACACAGCGTAAGAACGCCTGTTTCTTTGTTTGGTCTGAAGACAAACGAGAACTGTGGCACCTTCCCTTTGGGGGAGAATCCTTGAATTCTAGAAGGTACCCCTGAGCAACTATTTCTAATGCCCAGGGATCCGGAACGTCTCTTGCCCAAGCCTGAGCAAAGAGAGAAAGTCTGCCCCCTACTAGATCCGGTCCCGGATCGGGGGCTACCCCTTCATGCTGTCTTGGTACCAGGAGCAGGCTTCTTGGCCTGTTTACCCTTATTCCAGCCCTGCAGGTTTTCCAGGTTGCTTTGGGCTGGGAAGTGTTATCTTGCTTTGCGACAGCAGAGGTTGCAGCTGGTCCGCTCCTGAAGTTGCGAAAGGAGCGAAAAACATAATTTATGCTTACCTGATAAATTTATTTCTCTTGTGGTGTATCCAGTCCACGGATCATCCATTACTTGTGGGATATTCTCTTTCCCAACAGGAAGTTGCAAGAGGATCACCCACAGCAGAGCTGCTATATAGCTCCTCCCCTAACTGCCATATCCAGTCATTCGACCGAAACTAGCCAAGAAAGGAGAAACCATAGGGTGCAGTGGTGACTGTAGTTTAAAATTTAGACCTGCCTTAAAAGGACAGGGCAGGCCGTGGACTGGATACACCACAAGAGAAATAAATTTATCAGGTAAGCATAAATTATGTTTTCTCTTGTTAGGTGTATCCAGTCCACGGTTCATCCATTACTTGTGGGATACCAATACCAATGCTAAAGTACACGAATGAAGGGAGGGACAAGGCAGGTACTTAAACGGAAGGGACCACTGCCTGTAGAACCTTTCTCCCAAAAGTAGCCTCCGAAGAAGCAAAAGTATCACATTTGTAAAATTTTGAAAAGGTATGAAGCGAAGACCAAGTCGCCGCTTTGCAAATCTGTTCAACAGAAATCTCATTTTTAAAGGCCCAGGTGGAAGCCACAGCTCTAGTAGAATGAGCTGTAATCCTTTCAGGGGGCTGCTGTCCAGCAGTCTCATAAGCTAAGCGTATTATGCTCCGAAGCCAAAAAGAAAGAGAGGTTGCCGAAGCCTTTTGACCTCTCCTCTGTCCAGAGTAAACCACAAACAGGGAAGATGTTTGACGAAAATCTTTAGTCGCTTGTAAGCAAAACTTTAAAGCACGGACTACGTCCAAATTATGTAAAAGACGTTCCTTCTTTGAAGAAGGATTAGGACACAATGATGGAACAACAATCTCTTGATTGATATTCTTGTTGGAAACTACCTTAGGTAAAAACCCAGGTTTTGTACGCAGAACTACTTTATCTGTATGGAAAATCAGATAAGGAGAATCACATTATAAAGCTGATAACTCAGAGACTCTACGAGCCGAGGAAATAGCCATCAAAAATAGAACTTTCCAAGATAAAAGTTTGATATCAATGGAATGAAGGGGTTCAAACGGAACTCCTTGAAGAACCTTAAGAACCAAGTTTAAGCTCCATGGAGGAGCAACAGGTTTAAACACAGGCTTAATTCTAACCAAAGCCTGACAAAATGCCTGGACGTCTGGAACCTCTGCCAGACGCTTGTGCAAAAGGATAGACAGAGCAGAAATCTGTCCCTTTAAAGAACTAGCTGATAATCCTTTATCCAAACCCTCTTGGAGAAAGGACAATATCCTAGGAATCCTAACCATACTCATGAGTAATTCTTGGATTCACACTAATGAAGATATTTGCGCCATATCTTATGGTAGATTTTCCTGGTTACAGGCTTTCGTGCCTGTATTAAGGTATCAATGACTGACTCGGAGAAGCCACGCCTTGATAAAATCAAGCGTTCAATCTCCAGGCAGGCAGTCTCAGAGAAATTAGATTTGGATGATTGAAAGGACCTTGTAGTAGAAGGTCTTGTCTCAGAGGCAGAGGCCAAGGTGGAAAGGATGACATGTCCACCAGGTCTGCATACCAGGTCCTGCGTGGCCACGCAGGCGCGATCAAGATCACTGATGCTCTCTCCTGTTTGATTTTGGCAATCAGTCGAGGGAGCAGAGGAAACGGTGGAAACACATAAGCCAGGTTGAAGAACCACGACTTGCGCTTGCGTGTTAGCCTGCGTCTCTGGATCCGATACTCTGATCCTGTATGAACTGCGGAACGGAACGAAAATTTTTACACATGCGCGAATGAAGACAGGATACGCATGCGCATATCGCATCCGTTCTAGTGCACGAGCATTGAAGTGACGATGTCAGCTTGTTCTTACGATCGCGACGTCAGTTGAGGGAAATAAGGAAGTAGACCGGGGGAGGGGTAAAGGTAAGAAAGAGTGATATATATATATATATATATATATATATATATATATATATAACTCCGAAATCATATCCATTTTCTGTAAAAAAAAGTAAGAGACTATTATATTGGGAGGTTAATGTATACATGGGTGGTGCGCAGTTGTTTGAAATTGAACTTCACTTGAAATTTCGAAAGGCACGAAAATTAGACTGTTTGGCCTTTGATTTGGCCCTGTCCTGAGGAAGGGTATGACCCTTGCCTCCAGTAATGTCAGCAATAATTTCCTTCAAGCCAGGCCCGAATAAGGTCTGCCCCCTTGAAAGGAATGTTGAGTAATTTAGACTTCGAAGTCACGTCAGCTGACCAGGATTTAAGCCATAGCGCCCTACGCGCCTGGATGGCGAATCCGGAATTCTTAGCCGTTAGTTTAGTCAAATGAACAATGGCATCAGAAAAAAATGAGTTAGCTAGCTTAAGCGTTCTAAGCTTGTCAATAATTTCCTCCAATGGAGCTGTATGGATGGCCTCTTCCAGGGCCTCAAACCAGAATGCCGCCTCAGCAGTGACAGGCGCAATGCATGCAAGGGGCTGCAAAATAAAACCTTGTTGAATAAACATTTTCTTAAGGTAACCCTCCAATTTTTTATCCATTGGATCTGAAAAAGCACAACTGTCCTCAACCGGGATAGTGGTACGCTTTGCTAAAGTAGAAACTGCTCCCTCCACCTTAGGGACCGTCTGCCATAAGTCCCGTGTAGTGGCGTCTATTGGAAACATTTTTCTAAATATAGGAGGTGGGGAAAAGGGCACACCGGGTCTATCCCACTCCTTGCTAATAATTTCTGTAAGCCTTTTAGGTATAGGAAAAACGTCAGTACACACCGGCACCGCATAGAATCTATCCAGCCTACACAATTTCTCTGGAATTGCAACTGTGTTACAGTCATTCAGAGCAGCTAATACCTCCCCAAGCAATACACGGAGGTTCTCAAGCTTAAATTTATAATTAGAAATCTCTGAATCAGGTTTTCCCCCCGAGTCAGAGATGTCACCCCCGACTGAAGCTCTCCGTCCTCATGTTCTGCATACTGTGACGCAGTATCAGACATGGCTCTAACAGCATTTGCGCGCTCTGTATCTCTCCTAACCCCAGAGCTATCGCGCTTGCCTCTTAATTCAGGCAATCTAGATAATACCTCTGACAGGGTATTATTCATGATTGCAGCCATGTCCTGCAAGGTAATCGCTATGGGCGTCCCTGATGTAATTGGCACCATATTAGCGTGCGTCCCCTGAGCGGGAGGCGAAGGGTCTGACACGTGGGGAGAGTTAGTCGGCATAACATCCCCCTCGACAGAACCCTCTGGTGATAATTCTTTTATAGATAAAGACTGATCTTTACTGTTTAAGGTGAAATCAATACATTTAGTACACATTCTCCTATGGGGCTCCACCATGGCTTTCAAACATAATGAACAAGTAGGTTCCTCTGTATCAGACATGTTTAAACAGACTAGCAATGAGACTAGCAAGCTTGGAAAACACTTTAAACAAGTTTACAAGCAATTTAAAAAACGTTACTGCGCCTTTAAGAAACACAAATTTTTTTCCAAATTTGAAATAACAGTGAAAAAAGGCAGTTACACTAACGAAATGTTTACAGTGTATGTAACAAGTTAGCAGAGCATTGCACCCACTTGCAAATGGATGATTAACCCCTTAATGCCAAAAAGGGAATAACAAATGACAAAAACGTTTTTTAAACAGTCACAACAACTGCCACAGCTCTACTGTGGCTTTTTACCTCCCTCAATACGACTTTTGAAGCCTTTTGAGCCCTTCAGAGAAGTCCTGGAACATGCAGGAAGAAGCTGGATGTCTGTGTCTGTAATTTTTGCTGCGCAAAAAAAGCGCTAAAATAGGCCCCTCCCACTCATATTACAACAGTGGAAAGCCTCAAGGAACTGTTTCTAGGCAAAATTCAAGCCAGCCATGTGGAAAAAACTAGGCCCCAATAAGTTTTATCACCAAACATATATAAAAAACGATTAAACATGCCAGCAAACGTTTTAAAATACACTTTTATAAGAGTATGTATCTCTATTAATAAGCATGATACCAGTCGCTATCACTGCATTTAAGGCTTTACTTACATTACTTCGGTATCAGCAGCATTTTCTAGCAAATTCCATCCCTAGAAAAATATTTTAACTGCACATACCTTATTGCAGGAAAACCTGCACGCTATTCCCCCTCTGAAGTTACCTCACTCCTCAGAATATGTGAGAATAGCAAAGGATCTTAGTTACTTCTGCTAAGATCATAGAAAACGCAGTCAGATTCTTCTTCCAAATACTGCCTGAGATAAACAGTACACTCCGGTACCATTTAAAAATAACAAACTTTTGATTGAAGAAATAAACTAAGTATAAAACACCACAGTCCTCTTACGACCTCCATTTTAGTTGAGAGTTGCAAGAGAATGACTGGATATGGCAGTGAGGGGAGGAGCTATATAGCAGCTCTGCTGTGGGTGATCCTCTTGCAACTTCCTGTTGGGAAGGAGAATATCCCATAAGTAATGGATGATCCGTGGACTGGATACACTTAACAAGAGAAAATATGTTTTTTAAACAGTCATAACAACTGAGCTCCTACTTTTGAAGCCTTTTGAGCCCTTCAGAGATGTCCTATAGCATGCAGGGGACTGCTGAGGGAAGCTGAATGTCACAGTTTGTAATTTTAACTGCACCAACTGTAACTTTTATACTATAACAGTGGAAAGCCTCAGGAAACTGTTTCTAGGCAAAAATAAAGCCAGCCATGTGGAAAAAACTAGGCCCCAATAAGTTTTATCACCATAGCATATATAAAAACGATTAAACATGCCAACAAACGTTTTATATTGCACATTAATCAGAGTATATACCTCTGATAGGAAGCCTGATACTAGTCGCTATTAAATCACTGTATTTAGGCTTTAACTTACATTAATCCGGTATCAGCAGCATTTTCTAGCAAATTCCATCCCTAGAAAAACTTAACTGCACATACCTTATTGCAGGATACCCTGCACGCCATTCTCCCTCTGAAGTTACCTCACTCCTCAGACATATGTGAGAACGGCAGTGGATCTTAGTTACTTCTGCTAAGATCATAGAAAAACGCAGGCAGATTCTTCTTCTAAATGCTGCCTGAGATAAAAACAGTACACTCCGGTACCATTTAAAAACAAACTTTTGATTGAAGAAAAAACTAACTATATTTTAACACTTTCCTCTAACTACCTCCAGCTATGTTGAGAGCTTGCAAGAGAATGACTGGATATGGCAGTTAGGGGAGGAGCTATATAGCAGCTCTGCTGTGGGTGATCCTCTTGCAACTTCCTGTTGGGAAGGAGAATATCCCACAAGTAATGGATGATCCGTGGACTGGATACACCTAACAAGAGAAATTAGCCTTGTTTTTGGCCTTAAACGGCCTATCTTGTGGAAGGGCATGACCCTTGCCCCCAGTGATATCTGAAATAATTTCTTTCAGCTCTGGGCCGAAAAGAGTCTTCCCCTTGAAGGGAATATTTAACAGTTTTGTTTTGGACGACACATCCGCCGACCATGATTTGAGCCAAAGCGCTCTTCGCGCCATGATGGCAAAACCATGGAGTTTTTCGCCGCTAGTTTAGCTAACTGGAAAGCGGCATCAGTGATAAAAGAATTAGCCAGCTTTAGAGCATGAATTCTATCCATGACCTCATCGTATGAAGTCTCCCTCTGAAGAGACTCCTCCAGGGCCTCAAACCAAAAAGCCGCTGCAGTAGTTACAGGAATTATGCAGGCAATTGGTTGAAGAAGAAAACCTTGCTGAACAAAAATTTTCTTCAGCAATCCTTCCAATTTTTTATCCATAGGATCTTTGAAAGCACAACTGTCCTCTATTGGTATAGTTGTACGCTTAGCAAGTGTTGAAACTGCCCCCTCCAACTTAGGGACCGTCTGCCACTCGTCCCGCCTGGGGTCATTTATGGGGAACATTTTCTTAAAGATAGGGGGGGGGGACAAAGGGTACACCTGGTCTCTCCCACTCCCTAGTCACAATATCCGCCACCCTCTTTGGGATCGGAAATGCCTCAGTGTATACGGGGACCTCTAAAAACCTGTCCATCTTACACAATTTTTCTGGGACCAACATGGGGTCACAATCATCCAGCGTAACTAAAACCTCCTTAAGCAGTACGCGGAGGTGTTCCAGCTTAAATTTAAACGCTAAGGAATCTGAATCTGCCCGCTGAGAAACTTTTCCTGTATCAGCAATTTCTCCCTCAGACAGACCTTCCCTCACCGCTACTTCTGAGTTTTGTGAGGGTACTACAGATAAATTATCCACAGCATCTGATTGCTCATCCTCTGTATTTAAAACGGAGCTATCGCGCTTTCTTGGAAAAACTGGCAGTTTGGATAAAAATGCTGCAAGGGAATTATCCATCACTGCTGCTAATTGTTGTAAAGTAATAGGGGCCAATGCGCTAGAGGTACTAGGCATCGCTTGCGCGGGCGTAACTGGTGTAGACACATGGGGAGAGGAAGAAGGACTATCCTCATTACCCTCTGTTAAAGAATCATCTTGGGCTACATTTTTAAGTGTCACTGGATGGTCTTTAAAATGCTTAGATGTTTTAGCACACTTTACACATAAATGCAATGGGGGTACCGCCATGGCTTTCAAACATAAAGAACAAGGTCTATCTGAAGTCTCAGACATGTTTGACATACTTATACAGCACTACAATACAGAAAAAATCACTTTTTGAAAAAACGTTACTGTGTCTTTAAATAATAAAAAGCACACACTTTTTTTTCCAAATCACCAAAAAACATCCGATCTTTATGAAAATTTCAACACATGATCCCAATGCTTTGAAATGATTGCACACAAATTTTTAAATCAATTAACCCCTTATTGACCAAACCGGAGCAAATTGCAGTAAACAACCGTTTTAACACACTACAGCACGGTGCCACAGTCTTTGCTGCAGCCCTACCTTCCCTTAGGGTTATTTGTAGCAGAAATATAAGCCTCCTTGATGTCCTCCTGCACTCTCAGGACTCTACACATGAAGCTGCATGAGTTATCTTGAAAATCAACTGCGCGAAAATGAGGCCCCCTCCCCCTTCAGTCCAGAGTTATGGGGCCTTCCTAAGTCAGACTAGGCGTCTGATAATATGCCAGGCGAAATAAAAACCCCAAAAAGTGTTTACAACGTTTCAAACACTTAAATAAATATAATATTCCATCAATAAAATAATCGATTTAGCCCATCACAGTGTCTACCAGTACTGTGTTTCAGAAAATGGCTTACCTTCCCTCATGGGGATCTCTGTCAGTCTTCTAGCATTACCAGGTCTTGTTAGAAATAAATGACTGAGCATACCTTAAGCAGTTAAGCCTGCAAACTGTTCCCCCCAACTGAAGTTCTCCGGTACTCAACAGTCCTGTGTGGGAACAGCAATGGATTTTAGTTACAACATGCTAAAATCTTTTTACTCTCAGCAGAAATCTTCATCACTTTCTGCCTCAGAGTAAATAGTACAAACCGGCACTATTTTAAAATAACAAACTCTTGATTGAAGAAATAAAAACTACAAATCTAACACCACATACTCTTTACCCTCCCGTGGAGATGCTACTTGTTAGAGCGGCAAAGAGAATGACTGGGGGGGGCGGAGCCTGAGGGGAGCTATATGGACAGCTTTGCTGTGTGCTCTCTTTGCCACTTCCTGTAGGGATTGAGAATATCCCACAAGTAAGGATGAATCCGTGGACTGAATACACCAAGTAAGAGAAACAAGGCTCTATTTCTGTTTTAATGGAGTGATAGCAAAAATGCTAAAAATGCTATGGTGTTTTGGGCAAGTTTTTGTCTGGAAGTCGTGGTAATGAAAGGGTTGAGGATAGGACCAAAGGATATTTTCAACCAAATTTAATATTGTTTTTCCTTTTTTTTACAGTTGTAGAGAATTAAAGGATTTTTATTTGCAGGTATCCAAAACAGTGTGCCTATGTGCTAAGAATATAAGAGATCATGTTTGATTTGGACCCAAAATTTTGTATAATAATTACAAATAAATAAAAAAATAATCAGTTATTACTTGTAGGCACATCAAAATAAAAATAAGCGCTATTATAACAACAAGTAAATATTGCCTAAATGACATAAGATATGGCTGTTTACACTTGGTCCCATCCCCTCTCCGAGCTGGATTTTGGAATATTTGCTTCCTTAAAATTGGACAAACTATTCTGAAATTCAAACTGCTTGGGGTTGGAAAAGGTTTGAATTTCAGTATAGTTTGTTAACTAAACTGACACATTCATATGTATCTTAAAGGGACATTGTACTGTACATTTTACTCCCCTTTAATGTGTTCCCAATGATCCATTTTACCTGCTGGAGTGTATTAAATAGCTTACAAACATATCCTTTACATTTATTTTATTATTTGAAACTGCCACCTAGACTGAAAATATGAACATGTCTGTATGCTCTGATGAAAAGTTATGTAAACAGGAGATAACAGCATAAATTGACATGCTAGTGTGGAGTGGTAAAAATAGCTTTTAGTATCTGTAACTAGTAGGCTCTGTGTAAAGAAAGCTATAGCATGAGCAGGTCTGCTCTTTCTGTAGGGTCAGTCCAATTAATTGGGCATATATTTCAGAATAATTTCCCAAACATTTAATACTGTGCAATAAATGTATCAAGTCATTTGGGAAACATTAAAAGGAAAAAAAAAAATAATATATTACTTTGTCATTTTAATCATTAATGCTTTTATTACCCAAATGAAAAACAAAGGAGATAAAGGGCATCCTCGACCTATACCATAAGTTATAGATATTCTGTAAGGTTCCATTAACTCTCAAATGTGCAGAAGGGGAAGCATACAAAGCATTTTATTCCTATAAACCTATTGTCCAAGTACAAATATAAAGGGACACTCAAGAAGTCAAAATAAACTTTTATGATTCCGATAGATCAGCAGTTTTAAGACACTTTCCAATTTACTTCTTTTATCAAATGTTGCAGTCTTTTTATATACACACTTTCTGGGGGGGAAAGGTCCTGCTGAGCATGCGCACAAGCTCACAGGGTTTAAGTATACTAGTCTGTGATTGGCTGATGTCTGTAACATGATACAGGGGCCAGAAAATTAGAGAAAATAAATTTGTCAGAAAAAAAAGGTCTACTGCTTATTTGAAATTAGTTTGCCTTATCTTTTCATTGTCCACTTGTTAATTATGCAATTTTCTACATCTGTGGGGATCATAACTAATAGAACCTCTCTCATCTTTTCTATTTTCACTTTCTTCAAAACAAAAGGCCTAAAGTCTGAATTATGTAGGTATTTAACTTACCTCCTTCCACCACCACAACGTTGACATCCTTGTGCAAAACTACCACTCCTGTAAGATACAGTTGGCCTGCATTGGCTTCAATCTTGAATTTTTTAGATGGGTTACTAAGATTTCTAATACTGAAACACAAAACATTTATATTAATAATATATTGTGGATAAACTGAAAAGGTCTCCTTACAAGAGCAGAACGTAAACATGTTGCACATTAAACAAACTACTACTGTAGTATTCATTACACACTACTAATGCTCTGATTTTCAGAGCATATCATACTCTACTAGAAATGTGCATTTGGCAGTTTGGTTCACTGCTGAATGCAGAAGAAGGTGGTCGCCTGTGGCATTTGGCTCTTTCTGGAGCCAGAAAGTGCAACACACTAAGATCTGGATTTGCACATGCACAAGTCTACACAAGTCCAATACAGCTGTGGAAGTTGTACCAAACAAAAACACATTGCTTCAAGTATAGGAACATGCATTACAAAAAAATAAATACAATTAAAACAAGATAGTTTAGTTGTTTAAAATCAAACTTAAGCTTCCTGAGCCATTACATACATTGAAATAATATGGCTGAAAAGGCTAAAAAATATATGTTTAAAAGCAAACTGTCTTTTTGTCAGACAGTGGTACATGGATCTATACTCTAAACACGAGTACTGTTATTTGGCCTAAGGAAAAACACTGCTCGCAAGAAGAGGATTCTGAAGGTATTGATGTGCAGGGGCCACACATCAGGTGCAATTAATCTAGCACTGTGCTAGTTGAGCAGATTTACTGACAAAGTACCATGTCAGGTATGAAGATTGTAACTTGCATTTTCATCTTTATTTTGCAATACATACACACATACTGTATATATACACACATACATATATACACACACACACATACTGTATATATACACATATATACATATACACACAAATGTTTAGGCACCCCTGACTATTTACATGATTTTCATTTATAAATAATTGGGTGTTTGGATCAGCAATTTCATTTTGAAATATCAAATAACTGAAGGACACAGTAATATTTCAGTAGTGAAATGAGGTTTCTTGGATTAACAGAAAATGTGCAATATGCATCAAAACAAAATTAGACAGGTGCATAAATTGGGCACCCTTGTCATTTTGTTCAATTGAATACCTGTAACTACCTAGCATTGATAAATTGGAACACACAATTGGTTTAGTGAGCCCATTAAGCCTTGAACTTCATAGACAGGTGCATCCAATCATGAGAAAAGGTATTTAAGGTGGCCAATTGCAAGTTGTCATTCTCTTTGACTCTCCTCTGAAGAGTGGCAACATGGGGGCCTCAAAACAACTCTCAAATGACCTGAAAACAAAGATTGTTCAACATTATGGTTTAGGGGAAGGCTACAAAAAGCTGTTGCAGAGATTTAAGCTGTCAGTGTCCACTGTGAGGAACATAATGAGGAAATGGATGACCACAGGCACAGTTCTTGTTATCTTGGGACCCCTGAGGAAGTGACACCTGCACAGTGTGAGGAATACCCTGCTGTTCCGGCAAGGACTGCTGATCCTGTGTATACGGGTCAGCGTCACAGAGAACGAGTAAGGACGAAAACGGTAGTCTCCTTCAAAGCACAGGGTGGAAGACAAGGGATGCGGAGTGCTTTCAATGTTATATGATACAGCTCTTGTTAAGGCCAGAAGTAAAATATTGGAGAGGCAAAGGATGGTGATAATGGTCAAAAACAGCCCACAGCCCACCTCCAAAGACCTACAACATCATCTTACTGCAGATGGTGTCACTGTGCATCGTTCAACGATTCAGCGTATGGGAGAGTGATGCGGAAGAAGCCTTTTCTGCACACACGCTACAAACAGAGTCGCTTGAGGTATGCAAACGCACATATGGACAAGCCAGCTTCATTTTGAAAGAAGGTGCTGTTATTGAGTTATTTGGTCATAACAAGGGGCGTTATGCATGGCGGCAAAAGAACACAGCGTTCCAAGACAAACACTTGCTAGCCACAGTAAAATTTGGTGGATGTTTCATCATGCTGTGGGGCTGTGTGGCCAGTGCCAGTACTGGGAATCTTGTTAAAGTTGAGGGTCGCATGGATTCCACTCAATATCAGCAGATACTTGAGAATAATGTTGAGGAAACAGTCACAAAGTTGAGGTTACGCCGGAGCTGGATATTTCAACAAGACAACGACCCAAAACACTGCTCAGAATCTACTCTGGCATTTATGCAGAGGAACAAGTACAATGTTCTGGAATGGCCATCCCAGTCCCCAGACCTGAATATCATTGAAAATCTGTGGGGTGATTTGAAGCAGGCTGTCCATGCTCGGCAACCATAAAACCTAACTTAAAGGGACAGTAAACCTTAAAAATAATGTTATATAATTCTGCACATAGTGCAGAATTATATAACATTATATTAGCCAAACATTTATAAAACATAATTTCCCCTATAATTTTTTTTTTTTAAAAACGCTGTTTCACAGACCCGCTCTATGCTGAGCGGGTCGGTTATATTTACTCAGCGCATCGGGCCAGCTGTATAGTCACAGCCCGGCCCGACCGCGCCATAAGACTAAGTGCAGCTTGCTCCTGTCACAGGAGCGAGCTGCACTTAGTCTTATGGCGCGGTCGGGCCATGCTGTGACTATACAGCTGGCCCGATGCGCTGAGTAAATATAACAGACCCGCTCAGCAGGGAGCGGGTCTGTGAAACAGCGTTTTTTTTTTTAATTAATAGGGGAAATTATGTTTTATAAATGTTTGGCTAATATAATGTTATATAATTCTGCACTATGTGCAGAATTATATAACATTATTTTTAAAGTTTACGGACACTTTAACTGGAGATGTTTTGCAAGGAGGAATGATCCAGAATCCAGACACTCATTACAGGCTATAGGAAGCATCTAGAGGCTGTTATTTCTATTAAAGGAGGCTCTACTAAACATTGATGCAATATTTCTGTTGGGGTGCCCAAATTTATGTACCTGTCTAATGTTGTTTTGATGCATATTGCACATTTTCAGTTAATCCAATAAACCTAATTTCACTACTAAAAAAATATTACTGTGTCCTTTAGTTATGTGATAGATCAAAAATTAAATTGCTGTTCCAAACACCCAATTATTTATAAATGAAAATGATGGAAATTATCAGGGGTGCCTAAACTTTCGCATACAACTGTATATCTCAATTACAATTAGATATATGAGAATATAGAAAAGAAAGGAAATAAAAGGATGCCCTAGCCAGCACTCTCCATTCTACTAGTAATACTATAAGAGTAAATATGGGATGATAGGTCTGAGTCGGCACAGGTCAAGTCACACAGATGGAATATTAAAAAAATAAAAAAACATAATTTATGTTAGAACTTACCTGATAAATTAATTTCTTTCATATTGGCAAGAGTCCATGAGCTAGTGACGTATGAGATATACAATCCTACCAGGAAGGGCAAAGTTTCCCAAACCTCAAAATGCCTATAAATAAACCCCTCACCACACCCACAATTCAGTTTAACGAATAGCCAAGAAGTGGGGTGATAAAGAAAGGAGTAAAAAGCATCAACAAAGGAATCTGGAAATAATTGTGCTTTATACAAAAAAATCATAACCACCATAAAAAAAGGGGGTGGGCCTCATGGACTCTTGCCAATATAGAATAAAATAATTTATCAGGTAAGTTCTTACAGAAGTTATGTTTTCTTTCATATAATTGGCAAGAGTCCATGAGCTAGTGACGTATGGGATAGCAATACCCAAGATGTGGAACTCCACGCAAGAGTCACTAGAGAGGGAGGGATAAAAAAAAAAACAGCCATTTTCCGCTGAAAAAATAATCCACAACCCAAAATATAAGTTAATTCTCATAAATGTGAGGAAAAAACTTAAATCAAAATCAGAAAAATCAAACTGAAACAGCTGCCTGAAGAACTTTTCTACCAAAAACTGCCTCAGAAGAAGCAAATACATCAAAATGGTAGAATTTAGTAAATGTATGCAAAGAAGACCAAGTAGCAGCTTTGCAAATCTGATCAACTGAAGCTTCATTCTTAAAAGCCTAGGAAGTGGAAACTGATCTAGTAGAATGAGCTGTAATTCTCTGAGGCGGGGCTTGACCCGACTCCAAATAGGCTTGATGAATCAAAAGTTTTAACCACAAGGCCAAGGAAACGGCAGAAGCCTTCTGACCTTTCCTGGAACCAGAAAAGATAAATTGTCTAGAAGTCTTCCTGAAATCTTTAGTAGTTTTAACATAATATTTCAAAGCTCTCACCATATCCAAAGAATGTAAAGATCTCTCCAAAGAATTCTTGGGATTAGGACACAAGGAAGGAACAACAATTTCTCTATTAATTAACAACCGTAGGTAAGAATTTAAATGAAGTCCGCAAAACTGCCTTATCCTGATGAAAAATCAGAAAAGGAGATTCACAAGAGCGCAGATAATTCAGAAACTCTTCAAGCAGAAGAGATGGCCAAAAGAAACAACACTTTCCAAGAAAGTAGTTTAATGTCCAAATAATGCATAGGCTCAAACGAAGGAGCCTGTAAAGCCTTCAAAACCAAATTAAGACTCCAAGGAGGAGATATTGATTTAATAACAGGCTTGATACGAACCAAAGCCTGCACAAAACAATTTATATCTGGAAGTTTAGCAATCTTTTTGTGAAATAAAACAGAAAGAGCAGAGATTTGTCCTTTGAAGGAACTTGCAGACAAACCTTTATCCAAACCATCCTGAAGAAACTGTAAAATTCTAGGAATTCTAAAAGAATGCCAAGAGAATTTATGAGAAGAACACCATGAAATGTAAGTCTTCCAAACTCGATAATAAATCTTTCTAGAAACAGATTTACAAGCCTGCAACATAGTATTAGTCAGAGAAACCTCTATGACTAAGCACTAATAGTTCAATTTCCATACCTTCAAATTTAATGATTTGAGATCCTGATGGAAAAACGGACCTTGAGATAGGTCTGGCCTTAATGGAAGTGGCCAAGTTTGGCAACTGGACAACCGAACAAGATCCGCATACCAAAACCTGTGAGGCCATGCTGGAGCCACCAGCAGCACAAACTATTGCTCCATGATGATTTTGGAGATCACTCTTGGAAGAAGAACTAGAGGCGGGAAAATATAAGCAGGTTGATAACACCAAGGAAGTGTCAATGCATCCACTGCTTCCGCCTGAGGATCCCTGGACCTGGACAAGTACCTGGGAAGTTTTTTGTTTAGATGAGATGCCATCATATCTATTTCTGGAACACTCCACATCTGAACAACTTGAGAAAACACATATGGGTTCCCAATTGTCTATACCTGGGATATGAACCGCAGAAATTAGACAGGAGCTGGATTCCGTCCAAACAAGTATCCGAGCTACTTCTTTCATAGCTTGAGGACTGTGAGTCCCACCCTGATGATTGACATATGCCACAGTTATATGTTGATATTGTCTGTCTGAAAACAAATGAACGGTTCTCTCTTCAACAGAGGCCAAAACTGAAGAGCCCTGAGAATCGCACGGAGTTCCAAAATATTGATTGGTAATCTCGCCTCTTGAGATTTCCAAACCCCTTGTGCTGTCAGAGATCCCCAAACAGCTCCCCAACCTGAAAGACTCGCATCTGTTGTGATCACAGTCCAGGTTGGATGAACAAAAGAGGCCCCTAGAATTATACAATGGTGATCTAACCACCAAGTCAGAGAAAGTTGAACATTGGGATTTAAGGAAATTAATTGTGATATCCTTGTATAATCCCTGCACCATTGGTTCAGCATACAAAGCTGGAGAGGTCTCATATGAAAACAAGCAAAGGGGATCGCGTCCGATGCTGCAGTCATGAGACCTAAAACTTCCATGCACATAGCTACTGAAGTGAATGACGGAGACTAAAGTTTCCGACAGGCTGCAACCAATTTCAAACGTCTCTTGTCTGTTAGAGACAAAGTCATGGACACTGAATCTAGAAACCTAAAAAGGTTACCTTCGTCTGAGGAATCAAAGAACTTTTTGGTAAATTGATCCTCCAACCATGTTTTCGAAGAAACAACACTAGTTGATTCGTGTGAGATTCTGCAGAATGTAAAGACTGAGCGAGTACCAAGATAATGTCCAAATAAGGAAACGCTGCAATACCCCGCTCTCTGATTACAGAGAGTAGGGCACCTAGAACCTTTGAAAAGATTCTTGGAGCTGTCGCTAGGCCAAAAGGAAGAGCAACAAATTGGTAATGTTTGCCTAGAAAAGAGAATCTCTGGAACTGATAGTGATCTGGATGAATTGGAATATGAAGATATGCATCCTGTAAGTCTATTGTGGACATATAATGCCCTTGCTGAACAAAAGGCAGAATAGTCCTTATAGTCACCATATTGAAAGTTGGTACTCTTACATATCGATTCAAAATCTTTAGATCCAAAACTGGTCTGAATGAATTTTCTTTCTTTGGGACAATGAATAGATTTAAATAAAACCCCAGACCCTGTTCCTGAAAAGGAACTGGAATGATTACCCCTGATAACTCCAGGTCTGAAACACACTTCAGGAAAGCCTGAGCCTTTACTAGGTTTGATGGAATGCGTGAGAGTAAAAATCTTCTCACAGGCGGTCTTACTCTGAATCCTATTCTGTACCCGAGAGACAATACTCTGAATCCAATGATTTTGGACCGAATTAATCCAAACATCTTTGAAAAATTTTAATCTGCCCCCTACCAGCTGAGCTGGAATGAGGGCCGGACCTTCATGCAGACTTGGGGGCTGGCTTTGATCTCTTAAATGGCTTGGATTTATTCCAATTTGAAGAAGGTTTCCAATTGGAAACAGTCAAAAGGAACGAAAACAGTTAGAAGCTTTAGATTTACCCTTAGGTCTTTTATCCTGAGGCAAAAAAACTCCCTATCCCCCCAGTGACAGTTGAAATTATTGAATCCAACTGAGAACCAAATAATTTATTTCCTTGGAAAGAAAGATAGCAATCTGGACTTAGAAGTCATATCAGCATTCCAAGATTTGAGCCACAAAGCTCTTCTAGCTAAAGACATAGATTTAACATCATTTTTGATAATATCAAAAATGGCATCACAAATGAAATTATTAGCATGTTGAATCAACTTAACAATGCTAGACAAATCATGATCCGATACTTGTTGCGCTAAAGTTTCCAACCAAAAAGTTGAAGCAGCTGCAACATCAGCCAAAGAAATTGCAGGCCTAAGATGATGACCTGAATATAAATAAGCTTCCTTAGATAAGATTCAAGTTTCCTATCTAAAGGATCTTTAAAAGAAGTACTATCTTCCGTAGAAATAGTATTTGGTTTGGAATTAGTAGAGAGAGCCCCATCAACTTTGGGGATCTTTTCCCAAAACTCCAATCTAACTGCTGGCAAAGGATACAATTTTTTAAACCTTGAAGAAGGAATAAAAGTACCACCAGGCCTATTCCATTCGTTAGAAATCATATCAGAAATAGCATCAGGAACTGGAAAAATCTATGGAATAACCACAGGAGGTTTATAAACAGAATTTAAACGTTTGCTAGTTTTAATATCAAGAGGACTAGTTTCCTCCATTTCTAATGTAATCAACACTTCTTTTAACAAAGAATGAATATACTCCATTTTAAATAAATAAGAGGATTTGTCAGTGTCAAAATCTGAGGCAGGATCTTCTGAATCAGATAGATCCTCATCAGAGAAGGATAATTCAGTATGTTGCTGGTCATTTGAAATTTCATCAACCTTATGAGAAGTTTTAAAAGACCTTTTACGTTTATTAGAAGGCGGAATGGCAGACAAAGCCTTCTTAATAGAATCAGCAATAAATTCTTTTAAATTTACAGGTATATCTTGTGCATTAGAAGTTGAGGGAACAGCAACAGGTAATGAACTACTACTGATGGATACATTCTCTGCATGTAAAAGTTTATCATGACAACTATTACAAACCACAGCTGGAGGTATAACCGCCACAAGTTTACAACAAATGCACTTAGCTTTGGTAAAACTGTTATCAGGCCGCAGGGTTCCAACAGTGATTTCTGAGACTGAATCAGATTGAGACATCTTGCAAATTTAAGAGAAAAAACAACATATAAAGCAAAATGATCAATTCCCTTATATGGCAGTTTCAGAAATGGGAAAAAATGCAAAGAGCATAGCCCTCTGACATAGAAAAAAGGCAAGAGGCAAATAGGAATGGGGTCTTAAATAATGAAAATATTTGGCGCCAAGAATGACGCACAACAAACAGAAAAATATTTTTTGGCGCCAAAAACGCCCGGAAACGACACACTCGAGTCATAGATGACGCAACCTTGTGAAAGACTTGGGGTCAACTAAGACACCGGAAATGACGAATTTGCGTCAACAACGTAACTTCACGCCAAAAACAAATCTCGCGCCAAGAATGACTCAATCTTTGGCATTTTGCACCCTCGCGAACCTAATTCTGCCCGCGAATTTAAAAGACAGTCAATTGAAAAAGACTATACCCCAGGTAAGAAATACATTTTTCATAAAAAATATTTCCCAGATATGAAACTGATAGTCTGCAAAAGGAAATATACTGAAAACCTGAATCATGGCAAATATAAGTACAATACATATATTTAGAACTTTATATAAATACATAAAGTGCCAAACAATAGCTGAGAGTGTCTTAAGTAATGAAAATATACTTACCAAAAGACACCCATCCACATATAGCAGATAGCCAAACCAGTACTAAAACATTTATCAGTAGAGGTAATGGAATATGAGAGTATATCGTCGATCTGAAAAGGGAGGTAGGAGATGAATCTCTACGACTGATAACAGAGAACCTATGAAATAGTTCCCCAGTGAGGAAAACCATTGCATTCAATAGGTGATACTGCCTTCACATCCCTCTGACATTCACTGTACTCAGAGGAAACAGGCTTCAAAATGCTGAGAAGTGCATATCAACGTAGAAATCTTAGCACAAACTTAATTCACCACCTCCATAGGAGGCACAGTTTGTAAAACTGAATTGTGGGTGAGGTGAGGGCTGTACTTACAGGCATTTTGAGGTTTGGGAAACTTTGCCCCTCCTGGAAGGATTGTATATCCCATACGTCACTAGCTCATGGACTCTTGCCAATTACATGAAAGAAATTATGCTTAACTGATAAATTTATTTCCAGACATGGAAAGTCCACAATGTCATTCCAATTACTAGTGGGATATTCGACTCCTGGCCAGCAGGAGGAAGCAAAGAGCACCCCAGCAAAGCTGTTAAGTGTCACTTCCATTGCCCATAATCCCAGTCATTCAGCCAAAGGAAAATGGAAAAAGAAGAAACACAAGGGTGAAAAACATAATTTATGTAAGAACTTACCTGATAAATTCATTTCTTTCATATTAGCAAGAGTCCATGAGCTAGTGACGTATGGGATATACATTCCTACCAGGAGGGGCAAAGTTTCCCAAACCTCAAAATGCCTATAAATACACCCCTCACCACACCCACAATTCAGTTTAACGAATAGCCAAGAAGTGGGGTGATAAAAAAAGTGCGAAAGCATATAAAATAAGGAATTGGAATAATTGTGCTTTATATAAAAAAATCATAACCACCACAAAAAAGGGGTGGGCCTCATGGACTCTTGCTAATATGAAAGAAATGAATTTATCAGGTAAGTTCTTACATAAATTATGTTTTCTTTCATGTAATTAGCAAGAGTCCATGAGCTAGTGACGTATGGGATAATGACTACCCAAGATGTGGATCTTTCCACACAAGAGTCACTAGAGAGGGAGGGATAAAAACAGAATTTATGTTTACCTGATAAATTACTTTCTCCAACGGTGTGTCCGGTCCACGGCGTCATCCTTACTTGTGGGATATTCTCTTCCCCAACAGGAAATGGCAAAGAGCCCAGCAAAGCTGGTCACATGATCCCTCCTAGGCTCCGCCTACCCCAGTCATTCGACCGACGTTAAGGAGGAATATTTGCATAGGAGAAACCATATGGTACCGTGGTGACTGTAGTTAAAGAAAATAAATTATCAGACCTGATTAAAAAACCAGGGCGGGCCGTGGACCGGACACACCGTTGGAGAAAGTAATTTATCAGGTAAACATAAATTCTGTTTTCTCCAACATAGGTGTGTCCGGTCCACGGCGTCATCCTTACTTGTGGGAACCAATACCAAAGCTTTAGGACACGGATGAAGGGAGGGAGCAAATCAGGTCACCTAAATGGAAGGCACCACGGCTTGCAAAACCTTTCTCCCAAAAATAGCCTCAGAAGAAGCAAAAGTATCAAACTTGTAAAATTTGGTAAAAGTGTGCAGTGAAGACCAAGTCGCTGCCCTACATATCTGATCAACAGAAGCCTCGTTCTTGAAGGCCCATGTGGAAGCCACAGCCCTAGTGGAATGAGCTGTGATTCTTTCGGGAGGCTGCCGTCCGGCAGTCTCGTAAGCCAATCTGATGATGCTTTTAATCCAAAAAGAGAGAGAGGTAGAAGTTGCTTTTTGACCTCTCCTTTTACCGGAATAAACAACAAACAAGGAAGATGTTTGTCTAAAATCCTTTGTAGCATCTAAATAGAATTTTAGAGCGCGAACAACATCCAAATTGTGCAACAAACGTTCCTTCTTTGAAACTGGTTTCGGACACAGAGAAGGTACGATAATCTCCTGGTTAATGTTTTTGTTAGAAACAACTTTTGGAAGAAAACCAGGTTTAGTACGTAAAACCACCTTATCTGCATGGAACACCAGATAAGGAGGAGAACACTGCAGAGCAGATAATTCTGAAACTCTTCTAGCAGAAGAAATTGCAACTAAAAACAAAACTTTCCAAGATAATAACTTAATATCAACGGAATGTAAGGGTTCAAACGGAACCCCCTGAAGAACTGAAAGAACTAAATTGAGACTCCAAGGAGGAGTCAAAGGTTTGTAAACAGGCTTGATTCTAACCAGAGCCTGAACAAAGGCTTGAACATCTGGCACAGCTGCCAGCTTTTTGTGAAGTAACACCGACAAGGCAGAAATCTGTCCCTTCAGGGAACTTGCAGATAACCCTTTTTCCAATCCTTCTTGAAGGAAGGATAGAATCCTAGGAATCTTAACCTTGTCCCAAGGGAATCCTTTAGATTCACACCAACAGATATATTTTTTCCAAATTTTGTGGTAAATCTTTCTCGTTACAGGCTTTCTGGCCTGAACAAGAGTATCGATAACCGAATCTGAGAATCCTCGCTTCGATAAAATCAAGCGTTCAATCTCCAAGCAGTCAGCTGGAGTGAAACCAGATTCGGATGTTCGAACGGACCCTGAACAAGAAGGTCTCGTCTCAAAGGTAGCTTCCAAGGTGGAGCCGATGACATATTCACCAGATCTGCATACCAAGTCCTGCGTGGCCACGCAGGAGCTATCAAGATCACCGACGCCCTCTCCTGATTGATCCTGGCTACCAGCCTGGGGATGAGAGGAAACGGCGGGAACACATAAGCTAGTTTGAAGGTCCAAGGTGCTACTAGTGCATCCACTAGAGCCGCCTTGGGATCCCTGGATCTGGACCCGTAGCAAGGAACCTTGAAGTTCTGACGAGAGGCCATCAGATCCATGTCTGGAATGCCCCACAGTTGAGTGACTTGGGCAAAGATTTCCGGATGGAGTTCCCACTCCCCCGGATGCAATGTCTGACGACTCAGAAAATCCGCTTCCCAATTTTCCACTCCTGGGATGTGGATAGCAGACAGGTGACAGGAGTGAGACTCCGCCCATAGAATGATTTTGGTCACTTCTTCCATCGCTAGGGAACTCCTTGTTCCCCCCTGATGGTTGATGTACGCAACAGTTGTCATGTTGTCTGATTGAAACCGTATGAACTTGGTCCTCGCTAGCTGAGGCCAAGCCTTGAGAGCATTGAATATCGCTCTCAGTTCCAGAATATTTATCGGTAGAAGAGATTCTTCCCGAGACCAAAGACCCTGAGCTTTCAGGGATCCCCAGACCGCGCCCCAGCCCATCAGACTGGCGTCGGTCGTGACAATGACCCACTCTGGTCTGCGGAATGTCATCCCTTGTGACAGGTTGTCCAGGGACAGCCACCAACGGAGTGAGTCTCTGGTCCTCTGATTTACTTGTATCTTCGGAGACAAGTCTGTATAGTCCCCATTCCACTGACTGAGCATGCACAGTTGTAATGGTCTTAGATGAATGCGCGCAAAAGGAACTATGTCCATTGCCGCTACCATCAACCCGATCACTTCCATGCACTGAGCTATGGAAGGAAGAGGAACGGAATGAAGTATCCGACAAGAGTCTAGAAGTTTCGTTTTTCTGGCCTCTGTTAGAAAAATCCTCATTTCTAAGGAGTCTATAATTGTTCCCAAGAAGGGAACCCTTGTTGACGGGGATAGAGAACTCTTTTCCACGTTCACTTTCCATCCGTGAGATCTGAGAAAGGCCAGGACGATGTCCGTGTGAGCCTTTGCTTGAGGAAGGGACGACGCTTGAATCAGAATGTCGTCCAAGTAAGGTACTACCGCAACGCCCCTTGGTCTTAGCACAGCTAGAAGGGACCCTAGTACCTTTGTGAAAATCCTTGGAGCAGTGGCTAATCCGAAAGGAAGCGCCACGAACTGGTAATGTTTGTCCAGGAATGCGAACCTTAGGAACCGATGATGTTCCTTGTGGATAGGAATATGTAGATACGCATCCTTTAAATCCACCGTGGTCATGAATTGACCTTCCTGGATGGAAGGAAGAATAGTTCGAATGGTTTCCATCTTGAACGATGGGACCTTGAGAAACTTGTTTAAGATCTTGAGATCTAAGATTGGTCTGAACGTTCCCTCTTTTTTGGGAACTATGAACAGATTGGAGTAGAACCCCATCCCTTGTTCTCTTAATGGAACAGGATGAATCACTCCCATTTTTAACAGGTCTTCTACACAATGTAAGAACGCCTGTCTTTTTATGTGGTCTGAAGACAACTGAGACCTGTGGAACCTCCCCCTTGGGGGAAGTCCCTTGAATTCCAGAAGATAACCTTGGGAGACTATTTCTAGCGCCCAAGGATCCAGAACATCTCTTGCCCAAGCCTGGGCGAAGAGAGATAGTCTGCCCCCCACCAGATCCGGTCCCGGATCGGGGGCCAACATTTCATGCTGTCTTGGTAGCAGTGGCAGGTTTCTTGGCCTGCTTTCCCTTGTTCCAGCCTTGCATTGGTCTCCAAGCTGGCTTGGCTTGAGAAGTATTACCCTCTTGCTTAGAGGACGTAGCACTTTGGGCTGGTCCGTTTTTGCGAAAGGGACGAAAATTAGGTCTATTTTTTGCCTTGAAAGGCCGATCCTGAGGAAGGGCGTGGCCCTTACCCCCAGTGATATCAGAGATAATCTCTTTCAAGTCAGGGCCAAACAGCGTTTTCCCCTTGAAAGGAATGTTTAGTAGCTTGTTCTTGGAAGACGCATCAGCCGACCAAGATTTCAACCAAAGCGCTCTGCGCGCCACAATAGCAAACCCAGAATTCTTAGCCGCTAACCTAGCCAATTGCAAAGTGGCGTCTAGGGTGAAAGAATTAGCCAATTTGAGAGCATTGATTCTGTCCATAATCTCCTCATAAGGAGGAGAATCACTATCGAGCGTCTTTATCAGCTCATCGAACCAGAAACATGCGGCTGTAGCGACAGGGACAATGCATGAAATTGGTTGTAGAAGGTAACCCTGCTGAACAAACATCTTTTTAAGCAAACCTTCTAATTTTTTATCCATAGGATCTTTGAAAGCACAACTATCCTCTATGGGTATAGTGGTGCGTTTGTTTAAAGTGGAAACCGCTCCCTCGACCTTGGGGACTGTCTGCCATAAGTCCTTTCTGGGGTCGACCATAGGAAACAATTTTTTAAATATGGGGGGAGGGACGAAAGGAATACCGGGCCTTTCCCATTCTTTATTAACAATGTCCGCCACCCGCTTGGGTATAGGAAAAGCTTCTGGGAGCCCCGGCACCTCTAGGAACTTGTCCATTTTACATAGTTTCTCTGGGATGACCAACTTTTCACAATCATCCAGAGTGGATAATACCTCCTTAAGCAGAATGCGGAGATGTTCCAACTTAAATTTAAATGCAATCACATCAGGTTCAGCCTGTTGAGAAATGTTCCCTGAATCAGTAATTTCTCCCTCAGACAAAACCTCCCTGGCCCCATCAGACTGGGTTAGGGGCCCTTCAGAGATATTAATATCAGCGTCGTCATGCTCTTCAGTATCTAAAACAGAGCAGCCACGCTTACGCTGACAAGGGTTCATTTTGGCTAAAATGTTTTTGACAGAATTATACATTACAGCCGTTAATTGTTGCATAGTAAGGAGTATTGGCGCGCTAGATGTACTAGGGGCCTCCTGAGTGGGCAAGACTCGTGTAGACGAAGGAGGGAATGATGCAGTACCATGCTTACTCCCCTCACTTGAGGAATCATCTTGGGCATCATTGTCATTATCACATAAATCACATTTATTTAAATGAATAGGAATTCTGGCTTCCCCACATTCAGAACACAGTCTATCTGGTAGTTCAGACATGTTAAACAGGCATAAACTTGATAACAAAGTACAAAAACGTTTTAAAATAAAACCGTTACTGTCACTTTAAATTTTAAACTGAACACACTTTATTACTGCAATTGCGAAAAAACATGAAGGAATTGTTCAAAATTCACCAAATTTTCACCACAGTGTCTTAAAGCCTTAAAAGTATTGCACACCAAATTTGGAAGCTTTAACCCTTAAAATAACGGAACCGGAGCCGTTTTAAACTTTAACCCCTTTACAGTCCCTGGTATCTGCTTTGCTGAGACCCAACCAAGCCCAAAGGGGAATACGATACCAAATGACGCCTTCAGAAAGTCTTTTCTAAGTATCAGAGCTCCTCTCACATGCGACTGCATGCCATGCCTCTCAAAAACAAGTGCGCCACACCGGCGCGAAAATGAGGCTCTGCTTAAGCTTTGGGAAAGCCCCTAAGGAATAAGGTGTCTAATACAGTGCCTGCCGATATTATTATATCAAAATACCCAGATAAAATGATTCCTCAAGGCTAAATATGTGTTAATAATGAATCGATTTAGCCCAGAAACAGTCTACAGTCTTAATAAGCCCTTGTGAAGCCCTTATTTACGATTGTAATAAACATGGCTTACCGGATCCCATAGGGAAAATGACAGCTTCCAGCATTACATCGTCTTGTTAGAATGTGTCATACCTCAAGCAGCAAGAGACTGCACACTGTTCCCCCAACTGAAGTTAATTGCTCTCAACAGTCCTGTGTGGAACAGCCATGGATTTTAGTTACGGTTGCTAAAATCATTTTCCTCATACAAACAGAAATCTTCATCTCTTTTCTGTTTCTGAGTAAATAGTACATACCAGCACTATTTCAAAATAACAAACTCTTGATTGAATAATAAAAACTACAGTTAAACACTAAAAAACTCTAAGCCATCTCCGTGGAGATGTTGCCTGTACAACGGCAAAGAGAATGACTGGGGTAGGCGGAGCCTAGGAGGGATCATGTGACCAGCTTTGCTGGGCTCTTTGCCATTTCCTGTTGGGGAAGAGAATATCCCACAAGTAAGGATGACGCCGTGGACCGGACACACCTATGTTGGAGAAATAAAGACAGCCAATTCCTGCTGAAAATAATCCACACCCAAAATAAAGTTTAATAAAAAAACATAAGCAGAAGATTCATACTGAAACTGCTGCCTGAAATACTTTTCTACCAAAAACTGCTTCAGAAGAAGAAATTACATCAAAATGGTAGAATTTAGTAAAAATATGCAAAGAGGACCAAGTTGCAACTTTGCAAATGTGATCAACCGAAACTTCATTCTTAAACGCCCAGGAAGTAGAAACTGACCTGGTAGAATGAGCTGTAATCCTCTGAGGCGGAGTTTTACCCGACTCAACATAGGCAAGATGAATTAAAGATTTCAACCAAGATGCCAAAGAAATGGCAGAAGCTATCTGGCCTTTTCTAGAACCGGAAAAGATAACAAATAGACTAGAAGTCTTTCGGAAAGACTTAGTAGCTTCAACTTAATATTTCAAAGCTCTAACAACATCCAAAGAATGCAAAGATTTCTCCTTAGAATTCTTAGGATAAGGACATAATGAAGGAACCACAATTTCTCTACTAATGTTGTTGGAATTCACAACTTTAGGTAAAAATTCAGAAGAAGTTCGCAACACCGCCTCATCCTGATGAAAAATCAGAAAAGGAGACTCACAAGAAAGAGCAGATAAATCAGAAACTCTTCTGGCAGAAGAGATGGCCAAAAGGAACAAAACTTTTCCAAGAAAGTAATTTAATGACCAATGAATGCATAGGTTCAAAGGGAGGAGCTTGAAGAACTCCCAGAACCAAATTCAAACTCCAAGGAGGAGAAATTGACTTAATGACAGGTTTTATACGAACCAAAGCTTGTATAAAACAATAAATATCAGGAAGAATAGCAATCTTTCTGTGAAAAAGAACAGAAAGAGCAGAGATTTGTCCTTTCAAGGAACTTGCAGACAAACCCTTATCTAAACCATCCTGAAGAAACTGTAAAATTCTCGGTATTCTAAAAGAATGCCAAGAAAAAAGATGAGAAAGACACCAAAAAATATAAGTCTTCCAGACTCTAAAATATATCTCTCTAGATACAGAATTACGAGCCTGTAACATAGTATTAATCACAGAGTCAGAGAAACCTCTTTGACCAAGAATCAAGCGTTCAATCTCCATACCTTAAAATTTAAGGATTTGAGATCCTGATGGAAAAAAGGACCTTGCAACAGAAGGTCTGGTCTTAACGGAAGAGTCCACGGCTGGCAAGAGGCCATCCGGACAAGATCCGCATACCAAACCTGTAAGGCCATGCCGGAGCTACCAGCAGAACAAACGAGCATTCCTTCAGAATCTTGGAGATTACTCTTGAAAGAAGAACTAGAGGCGGAAAGATATAGACAGGATGATACTTCCAAGGAAGTGATAATGCATCCACTGCCTCCGCCTAAGGATCCCGGGATCTGGACAGATATCTGGGAAGTTTCTTGTTTAGATGAGACGCCATCAGATCTATCTCTGGGAACCCCCACATTTGAACAATCTGAAGAAATACCTCTGGGTGAAGAAACCATTCGCCCGGATGCAACGTTTGGCGACTGAGATAATCCGCTTCCCAATTGTCTACACCTGGGATATGAACCGCAGAGTTTAGACAGGAGCTGGAATCCGCCCAAACCAAAAAAAATTGAGATACTTCTTTCATAGCCAGAGGACTGTGAGTCGCTCCTTGATGATGTATGCCACAGTTGTGACATTGTCTGTCTGAAAACAAATGAACGATTCTCTCTACAGAAGAGGCCAAAACTGAAGAGCTCTGAAAACTGCACGGAGTTCCAAAATATTTATCGGTAATCTCACCTCCTGAGATTCCCAAACTCCTTGTGCCGACAGAGATCCCCACACAGCTCCCCAACCTGTGAGACTCTTATCTGTTGAAATTACAGTCCAGGTCGGAAACACAAAAGAAGCCCCCTGAATTAAACGATGGTGATCTGTCCACCACGTTAGAGAGTGTCGAACTATCGGTTTTAAAGATATAAATTGAAATATCTTTGTGTAATCCTTGCACCATTGATTCAGCATACAGAGCTGAAGAGGTCGCATGTGAAAAACAAGCAAAGGGGATTGCGTCCAATGCAGCAGTCATAAGACCTAGAATTTCCATGCATAAGGTTACCGAAAGGAATGATTGTGACTGAAGGTTTCGACAAGCTGAAAACAATTTAGACGTCTCTTGTCTGTTAAAGACAGAGTCATGGACACTGAATCTATCTGGAAACCCAGAAAGGTTACCCTTGACTGAGGAATCAATGAACTTTTTGGTAAATTGATCCTCCAACCATGATCTTGAAGAAACAACACAAGTCGAATCGCATGAGATTCTTTGTATGAGAAGACTGAGCAAATACCAAGATAATCGTCCAAATATGGAAAAAACCCTGTTCTCTGAATACAGAAAGAAGGGCACCGAGAATCTTTGAAAAAAATTCTTGGAACTGAGGCTAGGCCAAACAGTAGAGCCACAAAACTGGTAATGCTTGTCTAAAAAGAGAATCTCAAACACTAAAAGTGATCTGAATGAATCGGAATATGCAGATACACATCCTGCAAAACTATTGTAGACATAAAATGCCCTTGCTAAACAAAAGGCAGAATAGTCCTACAGTAACCATCTTGAATGTTGGTATACATAACGATTCAATATTGATAGATCCGGAACTGGTCTGAAGGAATTGACCTTCTTTGGTACAATGAAGAGATAAAATAAAACCCTAGCCCCTGTTCCAGAACTGGAACTGGCATAATTACTCCAGCCAACTCTAGATCTGAAACACATTTCAGAAATGCTGAGCCTTGCTGTGTTAACTGGGACACGGGAAGAAAAAAAATCTCTTAGCAGGAGGCCTTAACTGAAGCCAATTCTGTACCTTTCTGAAACAATGTTCTGAAACCAGAGATTGAGAACGGAATTGATCCAAACTCTTTTGAATAAAACGTAATCTGCCCCATACCAGCTGAACTGGAAAAAAGGGCCGCACCTTCATGGGTACTTAGGAGCTGACTATAGGTTTCTATAAGGCTTGGATATATTCCAAACTGGAAATAGTTTCCAAACTGAATCCGCTCCTGAGGATGAAGGATCAGGCTTTTGTTCCTTATTATGAGAAAAAGAACGAAAAAATGAATATTACCCTGGAAAGAAAGGGAAAAACAAAGTTAACTTAGAAGACATATCAGCATTCCAAGTTAAATCCATAAAGCTTTTCTAGCTAAAATAGCTAGAGACATATACCTGACATCAACTCAAATGATATCAAAAGATGGTATCACCAATAAAATTATTAGCATGTTATAGAATAAAAATAATGCTATAAAATTATGATCTGTTACTTGTTGCGCTAAAACTTCTAACCAAAAAGATGAAGCTGCAGCAACATCTGGTAAAAATATAGCAGGTCTAAGAAGATTACCTAAACATAAGTAAACTTTTCTTAGAAAGGATTCAATTTTCTTATCTAAAGGATCCTTAAATTTAGTACTATCTGCCGTAAGAATAGTAGTACATTTTAGCAGGAATAGAGACAGCCCCAAACCTTAGGGATTTTGTCCCAAAAAACTCTAATCTGTCAGATGGCACAGAATATAATTGCTTAAACGTTTAGAAGGAGTAAAAGAATTACCCAAATTATTCCATTCCCTGGAAATTACTTCAGAAAAAGCATCAGGGAGATTAAACACTTCTGGAATAAATACAGGAGATTTAAAAAACCCTATTTAAATGTTTAGATTTAGTATCAAGAGGACCAGAATCCTCTATATCTAAAACAATTAATACGTCTTTAAATAAAGAACGAATAAATTCCATCTTGAACAAATAAAAAGATTTAACAGCATCAACCTCTGAGACAGAAACTTCTGAACCAGAAGAACCATTATCAGTATCAGAACGATGATGTTCATTTAAAAATTCATCTGAAAAAAAGAGAAGTTTTAAAAGACTTTTATGTAAACTAGAAGGAGAAATAACAGACATAGCCTTCTAAATGGATTTAAAAAATAAAATCTCTTATGTTTAACAGGAACACTCTGAAAATTAAATGTTGACGGAACAGCAACAGGTAATATAACAGTACTAAAGGAAATTTTATCTGCATTAATAAGTTTGTCATGACATGCAATACAAACAACAGCTGGAGAAACAGGTACCAAAAATTTATAGCAGATACACTTAGCTTGGTAGCTCCAGCCCCGGGCAGTGATTTTCCTCAAGTAACTTCTGACTCAGTTGCAACGTGGAACATCTTGCAATATGTAATAGAAAAAACAACATATAAAGCAAATTGATCAAAATCCTTAAATGACAGTTTCAGGAATGGGAAAAAAATGCCAGTGAACAAGCTTCTAGCAACCAGAAGCAATAAATAATGAGACTTAAATAATGTGGAGACAAAAGCGACGCCCATATTTTTTTAGCGCCAAACAAGACGCCCACATTATTTGGCGCCGAAATGCCTTTTGGCGCCAAAAATGACGCCACATCCGGAACGCCGACATTTTTGGCGCAAAATAACGTAAAAAAAATGACGCAACTTCCGGCGACACGTATGACGCCGGAAACGGAAAAAAATTTTGCGCCAAAAAAAATCCGCTCCAAGAATGACGCAATAAAATGAAGCATTTTCAGCCCCCGCGAGCCTAACAGCCCACAGGGAAAAAAGAGTCAAATTTTTGAAGGTAAGAAAAAATGATTAATTCAAATGCATTATCCCAAATATGAAACTGACTGTCTGAAAAATAAGGAAAGTTGAACATTCTGAGTCAAGGCAAATAAATGTTTGAATACATATATTTAGAACTTTATAAACAAAGTGCCCAACCATAGCTTTAGAGTGTCACAGAAAATAAGATTTACTTACCCCAGGACACTCATCTACATGTTTGTAGAAAGCCAAACCAGTACTGAAACGAGAATCAGCAGAGGTAATGGTATATATAAGAGTATATCGTCGATCTGAAAAGGGAGGTAAGAGATGAATCTCTACGACCGATAACAGAGAACCTATGAAATAGACCCCGTAGAAGGAGATCACTGCATTCAAATAGGCAATACTCTCCTCACATCCCTCTGACATTCACTGCACGCTGAGAGGAAAACCGGGCTCCAACTTGCTGCGGAGCGCATATCAACGTAGAATCTAGCACAAACTTACTTCACCACCTCCATCGGAGGCAAAGTTTGTAAAACTGAATTGTGGGTGTGGTGAGGGGTGTATTTATAGGCATTTTAAGGTTTGGGAAACTTTGCCCCTCCTGGTAGGAATGTATATCCCATACGTCACTAGCTCATGGACTCTTGCTAATTACATGAAAGAAAAGGTGCCTGAGGTTTAGAAAAAAAACTGCCAAATTATAATTAAGAAAAGGGAGGGGTCGTGGACTCTTCATGGCTGGAAATAAATACATTTATCAAGTAAGAGTCCACAACGTCATTCCAATTACTAGTGGGAACCAATACCCAAGCTAGAGGACACTGAATGAACAGGGAGGGAGACAAGGCAGGAGGACCTAAACAGAAGGCACCACTTGTGGCAAACCTCACCACTTATGAACTATGCGAGAATTGTTATTTAGGCTAATGGTTAAAATATATGTTAAACTGTGTTTGTTTTGCTAGGAACCCCTGCTGTTTGAGTTCAGAAACCCCATGTAGGGGAGACTGTTTAAATTACTGTTATTTAGGCTAATGGTTAAAAATATATGTTAAACTGTTTTTGTTTTGTTTTTTAAATTTTGATGTGCTTCCAGTAAAAGTCGTTGTTGATTCCCAAGCTATGTCTGAGATTAGTTACTTGTTTGTCTCTGCCTAACAAAAAGATATTGCAGATCCTATTGCCTCTCCGCTACAATTGGTGTCAAGCAATGGGATTCAAACAGCACAGCAAGTCGTAAAAAGTCCCTCTTTGTTTTGTATGAAAACAGAGTTCGAGGACATGTGGATGTATATGAACGGACAGTGAATGGGGACAGATTATAACAGACTAAAGCAAACTGCATTGAAGGAATTACTAGAGGCGAGAGGAATTATTGCCAGCAATAAAACCAAAGCAAGGCTGATTGCGGAGCTCAAGGAGGGAGACCAGGTAGCAGGTACAACCGTACCCATGGCGAACAACGAAACCGAATTCCAAAAAGATGCGGATCCGGTTGGCTTTTTTTCCACTACCCCATTCAGAGGAGCTCCTGACACGGACATCAGCAGACGTACAGGAGTACTTAATGATGACCCGACAAACCACCCCGAGACCCGGAGAGGGGCTACCAGTACCCTCCAGTGCTGGTACCGGGAAAGCTAAGATTCCCTACCACGCCTTCAAGGATCATACCGACTCAGAGGATATCGATGGGTACCTACAGGACTTTGAGCGATTATGTCAACTGCATAATATTAGTACCGCTGACCAAGTTCCCCTACTGGCTGGCAAGTTATCCGGGCAGGCCGCTGAAGCCTACCGCACCATGCCAGATGAGGACAGCAGGGACTATTAGAAGGTAAAACAGGCCATCCTGACTAGGTATGCTATTACACCAGAGGCATACCGACAGCGGTTCTGAGACCTGAAGAAGCTGGAGAAAGATACCCACACTGAGTGGGCGCATCGGCTAACCAGGGCCGCTAAAGGCTGGTTGCAGGCAGCCCAAGTCACCCAGTTGGAAGACCTTTTACAACTCCTGTTGATGGAGCAATTCTTCCAAGGGGTGCCAACCAAATTGCAAAACTGGCTGAGAGATCAGAAACCGTGCACGGTACATTCTGCAGCGACCTTGGCCGATAAATACCAAGACGCCCAGAGAGCTCAACAAACACAGCAACGCTCTAGTATTGGGGTCACCCCGACCCCCACTGTAGCCCCCACACCTCTGCTACCCCGTCCTGGAGGGGGAAACCACCCACCCCCTCCCCGATACCAGACTCGATCAGCTATCCGTTGCCATTTTTGTAACCAACAAGGGCACATTCAGAGAGACTGTCCCAGGAACAAGAATCGATCCACCTGGAACAACCAGAACCTGTCAAACTACCAGAACGAGCCCCGACTACAGACCCAACCCGCAGTCTTCCACGAGGAACCCTTGGGCATCTTACACGAGGTAAACCCAATACAGGCCGCTTCGGACAACCTACAAAGCCACCGCCAGTCGGTCTATATGGAGGGCCGACGTGTCCAAGGGCTGCGTGACTCTGGAGCCACCATAACCTTGCTCCGGCAACATTTAGTCTCCACCAATCAACTCACCGGAGACTGCGTAGCAGTCCGGGTGGCCTGGGGAGCCATTGACAAGATTCCCACAGCAAGGGTACACTTGGATTGGGGAGCGGGGTCGGAGAATGTAGAAGTGGGCCTGATGCAAAATTTGCCAGCGGACGTTATTTTGGGCAATGACTTGGGGGAGCTGACTTCAGCTTTTGCACCCCGCCTCTCCCCACAAGCAGCACTGCCCGTGGTTACCCGACAACAGGCCCGCACCAATGCACCGGCTGATCACTCTGAGGCTCAGGTAAACAACCACCCCCCTCTATTGTCTCTTGGGCCCCTCCACTAGAGTTTGGTAGCGAAGTGGCCAGTGACCACCGTTGAAAGTATATAGGGATAAGGTAGACCAGAATCAGGCGGGGTTGGAAGGAGAGAGGTATGGTTGGAACAAGGGGTTACTGTACAGGTATACTGAGAAGATAGTGGATGGATCTATTCCCCTGTCCGTTCAGCAGTTAATAGTACATCAGCGGTATAGACGAGAACTGCTACGGGTTGCCCATGATATCCCGCTCTCAGGCCACCTAGGAGTTAGTCGGACGAAGCACCGCCTAACTCAGAATTTCTTTTGGCCATGGATCACCAAAGATATTAGGCAGTATTGCCAGACATGTGACACCTGCCAACGAGTAGGGAAAAGAGGAGACCGCTATAAGGCGAAGCTACACTCCCTCCCCATAATAGAGGAGCCTTTTAGTCGAGTGGCGGTGGACCTCATTGGCCCCCTAGCCAAACCTAGCCCCTCGGGGAAAAGGTATATCCTCACAGTCGTGGATTATGCCACCTAATATCCCGAGGCGGTGGCTCTGGCTAATATTCATGCCGAGACCGTGGCGGATGCACTCATCAAAATCTTCTCCCGCATGGGATTTCCTCGGGAGATTATTTTGGACCGGGGCACCCAATTTAAGGCCGAGATTACTCACCAGTTGTGGAGAGCATGTGGGGTGAAACCCATTGTAAATTCCGCTTATCACCCCCAGTCTAATGGGCTCTGTGAACGGTTTAACGGAACACTGAAACAGATGCTCCGCACGTTCATAGATACCCAGAAGAACTGGGAGCGGTTTCTACCCCATTTGCTTTTCGCCTACCGGGAGGTATCTCAGGAGTCCACAGGGTTGTCTCCCTTTGAATTATTATTCGGAAGGAGGGTATGGGGTCCCCTAGACTTAATCCAAGAGCATTGGGAGGGGGAAGTCACTAGTGACGGTACTCCTATCGTACCATACGTGCTGGAGTTTAGGGAGCGCCTGGAGGCACTGACTCGGACCGTCCGCTCCAACCTCCAGGCGGCTCAGACCCGTCAGCGTCGTTGGTATGATAGGGGTGCCAGGGACCGCAGTTTTCAGACCGGGCAGAAGGTGCTAATCTTAAAACCGGTCAAAAATGACAAACTGCAGGCCTCCTAGCAGGGCCCATACAAGGTGGTGGACCAAATCTGTGACACCACCTATGTGATTGGCCCATGTACTGGAGCAGGCGGTAGACGCATGCTCCATGTAAATATGTTGAAGCCGTACCATGATTGCGCAGAGGAGGTGAATGCTATTTGCGCCTCTGCTGCGGACGACGAAGGCAGTTTACCTCTCCCCGACCTCCTAGGAATGAATAACCGGAACGAAGGTCTGGGAGAGGTACAATTGGGTGAGCTCAAATAGCAGAGCTACTGCAGGAAAAGAGAGGCACGTTCTCCAACGTGCCTGGATATACCCGACTGGCCACCCATAGGGTGGAAACCCCAGGTCACCTCCCAATGCGTCAACCTCCTTACCGCATACCAGAATCGGTGAGAGAACATATGCGGAAGGAAATTGACGAGATGCTACAGTTATAAGTGATTGAGCACTCGGACAGACCCTGGGCCTCGCCGGTAGTTCTAGTGCCGAAGCGGGACAACCCGCTTCTGCGTAGACTACCGGAAACTTAATGATAAAACCGTCACTGACGCCTACCCTATGCCCCGGATAGATGAGCTCCTGGATAAAATGGCTCGAGGACAGTACCTCAACACCATAGATCTGTGTAAGGGGTACTGGCAGATCCCACTAGCCGAGGATGCCATCCCCAAGTCGGCGTTCGTCACCCCGTTTGGCCTGTACCAATTCAAGGTCATGCCATTCGGGATGAAGAACGCGCCGGCTACTTTCCAGGGGATGGTAGATCGGCTACTGGATGGGTCCCAAGAGTACGCATGCGCCTATTTAGACGACATAGCTATATTAAGCAGCAGAAGCCCGAACCGGCCAAGGTAGAGGCCGTAGCCAAGTGGCCCCCGTACCAAGACCCAAGTGCTAGCCTTCCTAGGTACCGTAGGCTATTATAGGAAGTTCATACCTATTTAAAACACCCTAGCCAAACCCCTCACCGACCTCACCCGTAAAAACCTTCCTAAGATTGTTACTTGGAGCCCAGAGTGTGAACAAGCATTCCAAGAACTGAAAAACGCTCTCGTAAATGCTGCTCCTGATCCAACTAAACGTTTTCTCGTCCATACAGACGCTTCTATGTTTGGATTGGGAGCCGTGCTGAGCCAAGTCGGGGCTGATGGCGGCGAGCATCCTGTGGCCTACCTAAGCAGGAAACTGTTACCCCGAGAAGTTAGCTATGCCGCCATCGAAAAGAAATGCCTGGCCGTGGTGTGGGCCCTCAAGAAACTTCAGCCATATCTATATGGACAACAATTCTCCTTACTCACAGATCACAACCCGTTAGGGTGGCTGAACAGGGTATCCGGGGACAATGCCCGGCTGTTGCGCTGGAGTTTGGCGCTGCAGCCATTTGACTTAAACCATTACCGCCCTGGGAAGCAAAACCGCAACGCCGACGGGTTGTCCAGACAAACCGAACTTGAACCTTGATCTGTGAACACTCCTCTGGACCTCCCCAATACCCAAGCCAATCCGTTAGGATCAGACTGGGTATGCCGGCTTGGTTCTGGGGGAGCATTGTGGCAAACCTCACCACTTATGAACTATGCGAGAATTGTTATTTAGGCTAATGGTTAAAATATATGTTAAACTGTGTTTGTTTTGCTAGGAACCCCTGCTGTTTGAGTTCAGAAACCCCATGTAGGGGAGACGGTTTAAATTACTGTTATTTAGGCTAATGGTTAAAAATATATGTTAAACTGTTTTTGTTATGTTTTTTAAATTTTTATGTGCTTCCAGTAAAAGTCGTTGTTGATTCCCAAGCTATGTCTGAGATTAGTTACTTGTTTGTCTCTGCCTAACAAAAATATATTGCAGATCCTATTGCCTCTCTGCTACACCACAGCTTGAAGAACCTTTCTCCCAAAAGAAGCCTCAGCCGAAGCAAAAGTATCAAATTTGTAGAATTTGGAAAAAGTATGCAGAGAGGACCATGTATCCCCTTTGTAAATCTGTTCCAAAGAAGCTTCATTTTTAAAAGCCCAAGATGAGGAGACAGCCCTAGTGGAATGAGCTGTAATTCTTTCAGGAGGCTGCTGACCAGCAGTCTCATAAGTTTAATGAATCAAACTTCTCAACCAAAGAGATAGAATAGTAGAAGTGGCCTTCTGACCCTTACGCTTTCCAGAGAAAACAGCAAACAGGGCAGAAGAATGCCGAAAATCTTTAGTAGCCTGTAAGAAATTTTTTAGAGCTAGCACAACATCCAAGTTATGCAAAAGACGTTCCTTATGAGAAGGATTAGGACAAAAAGAAGGGGCAACAAGGATTGCCTGGTATTTCGGGGCTGGACTGTACTGTGAAGTCAGGATCAGACTGATATGCTTCAGGAAAGTTCTTCTCTGTGAAAGGCACATGTTGAGCAAAAAGAGGCTGCTTCTTGGGTGGTAACTAGCCATAGAACAAGCTATTATGCTATTGTTCGTTCCCAGGTTGAGCGCTTCTCTCCTTTTATTTATAGAATCTATTATTGTCCCTACGAAACACACTGTTGTAGATGGAATTAGAGAACTCTTTTCCAAATTCACCTTCCACCTGTATGAGATTGTGCTAGTTGAAATATGAGGAGAGGTCACGGCATCATTCCTTACTGTTGGGAAATACTGAGGCAAAGACACCCCAGTCAAAGGCTTAAATACTCCCTCTACTTCCCTCATATCCCAGTCATTCTGCCAAGGGAACAAGGAACAGTAGGAGAAATAACAGGGTATAAATTGTGCTGGAAGAGAAAAACAAATTTTAGTCCATCCATCTGAGTATATGGGCGGGGGCCGTGGACTCTCCCTCATACAGAAGGAAATTAAATTATCAGGTAAGCATAATTTATGTTTTCCTTCTTAATATGAGGCAAGTCCACGGCATCATTCCTTACTGTTGGGAAAACTATACCCAAGCTCTAGAGGACACTGAATGACGATGGGAGGGGTAAAAGAAAGGTGGACCCTAATCTGAGGGCACCACAGCCTGCAAAACCTCTCCCCCAAAAGCTGCTTCCGCTGAAGCAAAAACGTCAAATTTGTAGAACTTTGAAAAGGTATGTATTTAAGGAGGACCAGGTAGCCGCCTTACAAATCTGATCCATAGAGCCCAAGTTCTTAAAGGCCCAAGAGGAAGCCACCGCTCTAGTGGAATAAGCCGCAATCCTTTGAGGAGGTCTAACTCCCGCTGACTTGTAAGCCAAGCGTATAACTCCTCAACCAAAAAGATAAGGAAGTCTAAGAGGCCCTTACGCTTACCAGAGTAGATAACAAACAAGGAAGAAGTTTGTCTAAAATCCTTAGAAGCTTGAAGATAAAACTTCAAAGCTCGAACCACATCCAGATTATGAAGTAAACGTTCCTTCGTAGAAGAAGGATTAGGACATAAGGAAGGAACCACAATCTCCTGATTGATGTTACGATCAGACACCACCTTAGGAAGAAAACCCCCTTATCAGTGTGGAACACCAGATAAGGAGGCTCACATTGCAAGCCAGCCATTTCAGAAACTCTGCGTGCCGACGCAATAGCCAATAGAAAAATAACCTTCTAAGACAATAACTTAATGTCAACCGAATGCATAGGCTCATAGCCCGTTGCAAAAATTTAAGAACAATATTCAAACTCCAAGGTGGAGCGTTCGATCTAAACACGGGTCTGATCCTGATCAGAGCCCTAATGAAGGATTGTACGTCAGGGAGCTCCGCGAGCCTCTTGTGCAGCAAAACAGAAAGGGCCAAAAAAATCTGTCCCCTCAGGGTACTGGCAGAAAGGCGCTTCTCCAGACCCTCCTAGAGAAAGGAAAGAATCCTGGCAGCCTTGACCTTATGCCAGGCAAAACCACGCTCTTCACACCAGAATAAGTAAGCTCTCTGCATCTTATAATAGATGCGACAAGTAACAGGCTTACAAGCCTGAATGAGTGTGTCAATAACCCTCTCAGAAAAACCTCTTTTTGGCTAAGACTAAGCGTTCAATCTCCACGGTCAGCCTCAGAGAATCTAGATTTAAATAAACAAAAGGACCCTGTTCCAGCAGATCCCTGCAACAAGTTAACTTCCACAGAGGAGATGAGGACATCCCTTACCAGATTCACAGACCACATCCTTCGTGGCCACGATGGAGCAATCCGTATCACTGATGCCTGATCCTGCTTGATGCAGGCCACTACACAAGGGAGAAGTGGTAACGGTGGAAAAATGTAAATTGGATTAAACCTCCAAGGTACTGCTAATGCATCTGTTAGCTTCGCCTGAGGATCTCTGGACCGCGACCCATATATGAGCAGCTTGGAATTGAGCCGGGACGCCATAAGATCCATTTCCATATGCAAAACAGAATGAGAAGCAGTCTGCCAGGAATGAACAGCAGCATCAATAGCTTGTTCTATGGCCCGGTTGCCACCTGGTAGTAGCTTCTTTCTGCCCAATTAAGATCCATTTCCGGTGTCCCCCATCTGTTGCAAATCTCCACAAACACCTTGGGATGGAGAGACCATTCCCCCGACTGAAAGGATTGTCTGCTGAGGAAATCCGCTTTCCAGATGTCCACACCAGGAATTTGGATCACTGACAGCGAGCAGTTGTGGGCCTCCACCCACTCCAGAATCCGAGATACTTCCCTCATTGCTAGGGAGCTCCTCATTCCCCCTGATGGTTGATGTAAGCCACTGAGGTTATGTTGTCTGATTGGAATCTGATAAACTGGGACAAACCCAGAAGAGGCAAAGCCTTAAGAGCATTGAAGATCGCTCAAAGTTCCAAAATGTTGATCGGGAGAAGGGATTCCTCTCGAGTCCACAGGTCCTGTGCCTTCCTGGAACCCCAAACAGCTCCCCATCCTGAGAGATTTGCGTCGGTAGTCACAATCTCCCAGGATGGTCTCAAGAAAGATGTCCCTTGGGACATGTAATCTGTACAGAGCCACCAGGAGAGTGATTCTCTCAACCGGTTGTCCAGAGAAATCTGTTGAGACAGATCCGAATGATCGCCGTTCCACTGTCTCAGCATGCACAGCTGAAGTGGTCTGAGATGGAATCTGGCAAAAAAAATGATGTCCATGCTGGACACCATGAGACCAATCACCTCCATACACCAAGCCACAGAGGGCCTTAAGGAGGTCTGGAGGGCAAGACAAGCGGAAGTTAGCTTGTAACATCTCTGGTCTGTAAGAAATATCCTCATGGATATGGAGTCTATTATAGTACTCAGGAATTCCACCCTGGTACTGGGAATAAGAAAACTCTTTATCTTCCATCCATGAGATCGAAGAAGAGATAGAGGGGCTTTCGAATGGTCCCCTGCCAGACGACAGGATGGTGCTTGAACCAGAATATCGTCCAAGTATGCAGCTACTGCTATACCTCTGGTTCTGGCCACTGCAAGCAGAGCTCCTAGAACCTTTGTAAAAACTCTAGGAGCAGTAGCTAGACCAAACAGAAGTGCAATAAACTGGAAGTGCTGGTCCAGGAACGCAAATCTTACGAACTTGAAGTGTTCCTTGTGTATTGGAACATGAAGGTAAGCATCCTTCAGATCTATCGTAGTCATGAACTGTCCTTCCTGAACCAAGGGAAGGATGGACCTTATAGTCTACATCTTAAATGAGGGGACAGATAGGAACTTGTTTAAGCACTTTAGGTCCAGAAATGGGCGGAAAGTTCCCTCCTTCTTTGGGACCACAAAAAGGTTTGAATAGTATCCCAGACATCTTTCTGTAAGAGGCCACAGGACAATGACTCTCAGGGAGGAGAGATCCCTTACGCACCCCAGAAAGGCTTCTCTCTTTTCCGGCCTTAAAGAAGGGTTTGACAAGAGGAATCTACCCCTGGGTGGATGAGACTTGAAACCTATCCTGTATCCCTGAGCGATGACCTCCAGGACCCACGGGTCTTGTACGTCCCCAAACCAAGCGTCCAAAAAGAGCGACAGTCTGCCCCCTACGCGATCATGCTGACTATGTCTTGGCGGGCTTCTTGTTCTGCTTGGATTTATTCCAGGACTGAGCCGGCTTGTCCCCTTGGATTGCTCAGGCTTTGCGAAGGGCTGCTGACGTTGGGATTTATCAGGAAAGGAACGAGACTTTGTCCTTTAGGTTTGTTCTTATCTGCGATAAAAAGGCACCTTTGCCTCCAGTAACTGTGGAAATAATTGAGTCCAGGCCTGGACTAAATAGAATCTAAACCTTAAATGGGAGGGAAAGAAGTTTTGACTTCTAAGTCATGTCCGCAGACCAGGACTTCAGCCACAGTGCCCCACGGGCTTAAACAGAAAAACCTAAAGCCTTGGCATTCAGGCAAATAATTTTTCATATTTGCATCACAAATAAAAGAATTAGCCACCCTTAAAGCCTTAATTCTTTCCTGGATCACGTCGAGTGTCCCCTCCATCTCGATGAACTCAGATAAGGAGTCGCACCAGTAGGTAGCCGCTCCAGCAACCACAGCAACAGCCGCTGGAAGTTGAAAAAATATTACATATGTTGAAACATCTTTCTTAACAGAGTTTCTATTTTTTTATCCATAGGCTCTTTAAAAGGCAAACTATCCTCAAGCGGGATAGTAGTGCATTTAGCAAGCGTGAAGATAGCGACATCCACCTTAGGGATGTAGCCCCACAACTCCAATTTGGAATCCAGGACCGGTAACAATTTTTTAAAGGAAGAAGGGGGAAAATGAAGAACCAAGGTTTTACCCATTCATTCTTAATAAATGTTCGCCATCTTTACGGGAACAGGGAAAGTTTGTGGTACAGCCCTGTCCTCATAGACCTTATCTAGTTGTGGAATCAAAGGTTCCTCAGGCAATTTGGGCTTTGAAACCTCTAAAGTAGTCAAAACTTCCAGAAACAGAAAGCGTAAATGCTCAAACCTAAATCTTAAGTCTGCTTCCTCCACAGCTGGAGGCTTAGAGGCAGCAGATTCCAACCCAGAAAGAGCACCCTCTGAAGTATCAGAGGCGCCTTCATCATCGGATAATCTTGTATCAGATAAATCCAATAAGCTAGTAGATGACCCCTGGCAAGGATAGCAATATTTAACATTTTGCTTGCTCTTAGCGGGGCGAGGTAAAAGCACTAAAGGAAGCAGACACTGCCATCTGTAAATGCTCAGTAAAGTCTGGCGGTAAAAGGGCCCCTCCAGATGTAAGATTAAGAGTGCTACGGGAAGCTCCATGTGTAATAGTAGATTACTGTAGGGTGCGCACCTCACAGGACGGAGACTCCTCAGAGGTAGACGGCTCAGTGGTATCAAACATTAACTTTGACATAATAACTTTATCAATGCATGTGGAACATAATTGAGCAGGCTGGAATACCGTGGCCTCCTCACAATATAGACGGGTATTAGATTTAGGTAAAGAGGGAGTACCCTCTAACGCATCAGAATCCTCCATAGCTTGCGCTTATAAAGCAGACTATACATAAGATTAAACAGCACCTTTATACCCTCAATGGCTGGGGCACTCATAAACTCCTATCACCCAGGCCAAACAGAGAAACTGTTTCTTCTCCGGTAAACCACACGGTTAGGAAAGAGGAAATCAGTGTAACCACACCCGGTCACATGGTGCACAATGCAGGACAGCTCCTGCTATAGGAAAAAAAAAAAGTGCCAAGCCTTTCAGGCTGCGCAGTTTCCAAAAACTAAAGTAAAACCTGTACGTTCCAAAATCTGCCTGAGCCACATCTCACACATGTCGCAGCATAATAATATTAAAATTAAATTATGTGATTAATCCCCCTGTTCAATAATCCCCCTCCAGAGATATTAACCCTTGATTCCAAACAGATAAAAGGATGTGTATAAAAAAAAAAATATGAAACAATCTTACCGGAATCTATGCCGTGGAACAGAAACACAGCCTCTCAAGTTTGACAGTAATGTATCATCGCTCCTGACACGAACAAGTCAGGATGGATTCGCAGAAAGACTCTCCCTGCATCTCCAGACTAACATTCGTCAATGCTCTCACTGAGAGGCTGACAAGACTACTTAAAACTCCAGTCCTATTTCGAAGGGTAGATACCCTTCATAAGGAACTACTCTGAATCTTATGCCCCTTCTCTGCCAACCTCCTGTGACGAAAGGCAAAGAATGACTGGGATATGAGGGAAGTAGGGGGAGTATTTAAGCCTTTGGCTGGGGTGTCTTTGCCTCCTCCTGGTGGCCAGGTTCAGTATTTCCAAACAGTAAGGAATGATGCTTTGGACTCTCCTCATATTAATAAGGAAAGATGACGCCTGAACCAGAATGTCGTCTAGATAAGGCGCCACAGCAATTCCCTGGGATCCGATTACAGCCAATAGCGCTCTCAGAACCTTTGTGAATATTCGGGGAGCCGTGGCGAGACCAAATCGAAGGGCAACAAACTGGAAATGCTTGTCCTGAAAAGCAAATCTGAGAAAACAATTTATGTAAGACCTTACCTGATAAATTCATTTCTTTCATATTGGCAAGAGTCCATGAGCTAGTGACATATGGGATATACAATACTACCAGGAGGGGAAAAGTTTCCCAAACCTCAAAATGCCTATAAATACACCCCCCCACCAAACCCACAATTCAGTTTAATGAATAGCCAAACAGTGGGGTGATAAACAAAGGAGTAGAAAGCATCAACAAAGGAAATTTGGAAATAATTGTGCTTTATACAAAAAAAATCATAACCACCATAAAAAGGGTGGGCCTCATGGACTCTTGCCAAAATGAAAGAAATGAAATTATCAGGTAAGTCCTTACATAAATTATGTTTTCTTTCATGTAATTGGCAAGAGTCCATGAGCTAGTGACATATGGGATATCAATACCCAAGATGTGGAGTCTTCCACTCAAGAGTCACTAGAGAAGGAGGGAATAAAAATAAAAACAGCCATATTCCGCTGAAAAAATTAATCCACAACCAAAAAAATAAGTTTATTTCATTTTTGAAAGAAAAAAACTTAAAACAAAAGCAGAAATAAACTGAAACAGCTGCCTGAAGAACTTTTCTACCAAAAACTGCTTCCGAAGAAGCAAATACATCAAAACGGTAGAATTTAGTAAATGTATGTAAAGAGGACCAAGTCGCCGCTTTGCAAATCTGATCAACTGAAGCTTCATTATTAAAAGCCCACGAAGTGGAGACTGATCTAGTAGAATGAGCTGTAATTCTCTGAGGCGGGGCCTGACCCGACTCCAAATAAGCTTGATGAATCAAAAGTTTCAATCAAGAAGCCAAGGAAATAGCAGAAGCCTTCTGACCTTTCCTAGGACCAGAAAATAAAACAAATAGACTGGAAGTCTTCCTGAAATCTTTAGTAGCTTCCACATAATATTTCAAAGCTCTTACCACATCCAAAGACTAAGGATCTTTCCAAAGAATTCCTAGGATTAGGACACAAGGAAGGGACAATAATTTCTCTATTAATGTTGTTAGAATTCACAACCTTAGGTAAAAATTGAAAAGAAGTCCGCAAAACTGCCTTATCCTGAAGAAAAATCAGAAAAGGAGACTCACAAGAAAGAGCAGATAGCTCAGAAAATCTTCTAGCAGAAGAGATAGCCAAAAGGAACAACACTTTCCAAGAAAGTAGTTTAATGTCCAAAGAATGCATAGGCTCAAATGGAGGAGCCTGTAAAGCCTTCAGAACCAAATTAAGACTCCAAGGAGGAGAAATTGACTTAATGACAGGCTTAATACGAACTAAAGCCTGTACAAAACAGTGAATATCAGGAAGTATAGCAATCTTTCTGTGAAACAAAACAGAAAGAGAAGATTTGACCTTTCAAGGAACTTGCAGACAAACCCTTATCCAAACCATCCTGAAGGAACTGTAAAATTCGAGGAATTCTAAAAGAATACCAGGAGAATTTATGAGAACACCACCATGAAATGTAAGTCTTCCACACTCTATAATAAATCTTTCTAGAGACAGATTTACGAGCTTGTAACATAGTATTAATCCCTGAGTCAGAGAAACCTCTATGACTTAGAACTAAGCGTTCAATTTCCATACCTTCAAATTAAATGATTTGAGATCCTGATGGAAAAACGGACCTTGAAATAGTAGGTCAAGGCGGGCAACTGGACATACGAACCAGATCCGCATACCAAAACCTGTGTGGCCATGCTGGAGCCACCAGCAACACAAAAGACTGTTCCATGATGATTTTGGAGATCACACTTGGAAGGAGAACTAGAGGCGGGAAAATGTAAGCAGGATAACACCAAGGAAGTGTCAGTGCATCCACTGCTTCCGCCTGAACATCCCTGGACCTGGACAGGTATCTGAGAAGTTTCTTGTTTAGATGAGAGGCCATGAGATCTATCTCTGGAAGACCCCACATCCGAACAATCTGAGAAAACACATCTGGATGGAGAGACCACTCCCCTGGATGTAAAGTCTGGCGACTGAGATAATGCTCCTCCCAATTGTCTACACCTGGGATATGCACCGCAGAGATTAGACAGGAGCTGGATTCCGCCCAAGCAAGTATCCAAGATACTTCTTTCATAGCTTGGGGACTGTGAGTCCCACCCTGATGATTGACATAAGCCACAGTTGTGATATTGTCTGTCTGAAAACAAATGAACAATTCTCTCTTTAGCAGAGGCCAAAACTGAAGAGCCCTGAGAATTGCACGGAGTTCTAAAATATTTATTGGTAATCTCGCCTCTTGAGATTTCCAAACCTCTTGTGCTGTCAGAGATCCCCAAACAGCTCCCCAACCTGAAAGACTCGCATCTGTTGAGATCACAGTCCAGGTTGGCCGAACAAAAGAAGCCCCTTGAACCAAACGATGGTGATCTATCCACCATGTCAGAGAGTGTCGTACAATGGGATTCAAGGATATTAATTGTGATATCTTTGTATAATCCCTGCACCATTGATTCAGCATGCAAAGCTGTAGAGGTCTCATGTGAAAACAAGCAAAGGGGATCACGTCCGATGCTGCAGTCATGAGACCTAAAACTTCCATGCACCTAGCCACTGAAGGGAATGACTGAGACTGAAGGTGCCGGCATGCTGCGACCAATTTTAAACGTCTCTTGTCTGTTAGAGACAGAGTCATGGACACTGAATCTATCTGGAAGCCTAAAAAGGTGACCCTTGTCTGAGGAATCAAGAAACTTTTTGGTAAATTGATCCTCCAACCATGTTTCCGAAGAAACAACACCAGTTGATTTGTGTGAGATTCTGCAGTACGTAAAGACTGAGCTAGTACCAAGATATCGTCCAAATAAGGAAACACCGCAATACCCTGTTCTCTGATTACAGATAGTAGGGCACCCAGAACCTTTGAAAAGATTCTTGGAGCTGTTGCTAGGCCAAATGGAAGAGAAACAAATTGGTAATGCTTGTCTAGAAAAGAGAATCTCAGAAACTGATAATGTTCTGGATGAATCGGAATATGAAGGTATGCATCCTGCAAGTCTATTGTGGACATATAATGTCCTTGCTGAATAAAAGGCAGAATAGTCCTTATAGTCACCATCTTGAAAGTTGGTACTCTTATATAACTATTCAAAATTTTCAGATCCAGAACTGGTCTGAATAAATTTTCTTTCTTTGGTACAATGAATAATTTTGAATAAAACCCCAAACCTTGTTCCTGAGGAGGAACTGGCATGATTACCCCTGAAGACTCCAGGTCTGAAACACACTTCAGAAAAGCCTGAGCTTTTACTGGATTTACAGGGATGCGTGAGAGAAAAAAATCTTCTCACAGGAGGTCTTACTTTGAATCCTATTCAATACCCCTGAGAGACAATGCTCTGAATTCAATGATTTTGGACAGATTGTATCCAAAAATCCTTGAAAAACCTTAATCTGCCCCCTACCAGCTGAGCTGGAATGAGGGCCGCACCTTCATGCGGACTTAGGGGCTGACTTTGGTTTCCTAAATGGCTTGGATTTATTCCAATTTGAGGAAGGCTTCCAATTGGAAGCAGATTCCTTGGGGGGAGGATTGAGTTTTTGTTCCTTATTCTGAAGAAAGGAACGAAAACGGTTAGAAGCCTTTTAGATTTTCCCTTAGGTTTTTTTTATCCTGAGGCAAAAAAAACTCCTTTTCCTCCAGTGATAGTTGAAATAATAGAATCCAACTGAGAACCAAATAAATTATTACCTTGGAAAGAAAGAGATAGTAATCTAGATTTAGATGTCATATCAGCTAAAGATATGGATCTAACATCAATTTTGATAATATCAAAAATGGCATCACAAATAAAATGATTAGCATGTTGCAGTAAGCGAATAACGCTAGATATGTCAGAATCCAATTCATGTTGCGCTAAATTTTCCAACCAGATAGTTGATGCAGCCGCAACATCAGCCAAAGAAATAGCAGGTCTGAGAAGATGACCTGAATATAAATAGGCCTTCCTTAGATAAGATTCAAGCTTCCTATTTAAAGGATCCTTAAAGGAAGTACTATCTTCCATAGGAATAGTGGTACGTTTAGCAAGAGTAGAAATAGCCCCATCAACTTTAAGGATTTTTCCCCAAAACTCTATAGATTTTGCTGGTAAAGGATATAATTTTTTAAACCTTGAAGAAGGAATAAAAGAAGTACCTGGCTTATTCCATTCCCTAGAAATCATATCAGAAATAGCCTCAGGAATGGGAAAAACCCTGGAGAAACCACAGGAGGTTTAAAAACAGCATTTAAACGTTTATTAGACTGAACGTCAATAGGACTGGTTACCTCAATATCCAAAGTAATTAACACTTCTTTTAATAAAGAACGCATATACTCTATTTTAAATAAATAAGTAGATTTGTCAGCATCAATGTCTGAGGAAGGATCTTCTGAATCAGATAGATCCTCATCAGAAGAGGATAAATTATTATGTTGTTGGTCATTTGAAATTTCATCAGCTAAATGAGAAGTTTTAAAAGACATTTTACGTTTATTAGAAGGTGGAAATGCAGACAAAGCCTTCATAATAGAATCAGAAACAAATTCTTTAAAATTTACAGGTATATCATGCACATTAGAAGTTGAAGGAACTGCAACTGGCAATGTACTATTACTGATGGAAACACTATCTGCATGTAAAAGTTTATCATGACAACTATTACAAATGACATTTGGTGGAATAATTTCTACAATCTTACAACAAATGCACTTAGCTTTGGTAGAACCGATGTCAGGCAGCAATGTTCCAGCAGAAACTTCTGAGGCAGGATCAGATTGGGACATCTTGCACAATCTAAGAGAAAAAAACAACATATAAAGCAAAATTATCTATTTCCTTATATGACAGTTTCAGGAATGGGAAAAAACATAATTTATGCTTACCTGATAAATTTATTTCTCTTGTAGTGTATCCAGTCCACGGATCATCCATTACTTGTGGGATATTCTCCTTCCCAACAGGAAGTTGCAAGAGGATCACCCACAGCAGAGCTGCTATATAGCTCCTCCCCCAACTGTCATATCCAGTCATTCGACCGAAAACAAACAGAGAAAGGAGAAACCATAGCGTGCAGTGGTGACTGTAGTTTAATTAAAATTTAGACCTGCCTTAAAAGGACAGGGTGGGCCGTGGACTGGATACACTACAAGAGAAATAAATTTATCAGGTAAGCATAAATTATGTTTTCTCTTGTTAAGTGTATCCAGTCCACGGATCATCCATTACTTGTGGGATACCAATACCAAAGCTAAAGTACACGGATGATGGGAGGGACAAGGCAGGATTAAGCGGAAGGAACCACTGCCTGAAGAACCTTTCTCCCAAACACAGCCTCCGAAGAAGCAAAAGTATCAAATTTGTAAAATTTTGAAAAAGTGTGAAGCGAAGACCAAGTCGCAGCCTTGCAAATCTGTTCAACAGAGGCCTCATTTTTGAAGGCCCAGGTGGAAGCCACAGCTCTAGTAGAATGAGCTGTAATCCTTTCAGGGGGCTGCTGTCCAGCAGTCTCATAGGCTAGGCGTATTACGCTCCGAAGCCAAAAGGAAAGAGAGGTTGCCGAAGCTTTTTGACCTCTCCTCTGTCCAGAGTAAACGACAAACAGGGAAGATGTTTGACGAAAATCCTTAGTAGCTTGTAAGTAAAACTTCAAGGCACGGACTACGTCCAGATTATGTAAAAGACGTTCCTTCTTTGAAGAAGGATTAGGACACAATGATGGAACAACAATCTCTTGATTTATATTCTTGTTAGAAACCACCTTAGGTAAAAACCCAGGTTTGGTACGCAGAACTACCTTATCTGCATGAAAAATCAGATAAGGAGAATCACATTGTAAGGCAGATAGCTCAGAGACTCTCCGAGCCGAGGAAATAGCCATCAAAAACAGAACTTTTCAAGATAAAAGTTTAATATCAATGGAATGAAGGGGTTCAAACGGAACTCCTTGAAGAACCTTAAGAACCAAGTTTAAGCTCCATGGGGGAGCAACAGGTTTAAACACAGGCTTAATTCTAACCAAAGCCTGGCAAAACGCCTGGACGTCTGGAACCTCTGTGAGACGCTTGTGCAAAAGAAAAGACAGAGCAGAAATCTGTCCCTTTAAGGAACTAGCCGATAATCCTTTGTCCAAGCCCTCTTGGAGAAAGGACAATATTCTAGGAATCCTAACCTTACTCCATGAGTAATTCTTGGATTCACACCAATAAAGATATTTACTCCATATCTTGTGGTAGATTTTCCTGGTAACAGGCTTTCATGCCTGTATTAAAGTATCAATGACTGACTCGGAGAAGCCACACTTTGATAGAATCAAGCGTTCAATCTCCATGCAGTCAGTCTCAGAGAAATTAGATTTGGATGATTGAAAGGACCTTGTATCAGAAGGTCCTGTCTTAGAGGCAGAGTCCATGGTGGAAAGGATGACATGTCCACTAGGTCTGCATACCAAGTCCTGCGTGGCCACGCAGGTGCTATCAGAATCACCGATGCTCCCTCCTGTTTGATTTTGGCAATCAGTCGAGGGAGCAGAGGAAACGGTGGAAACACATAAGCCAGGTTGAAGAACCAAGGCGCTGCTAGAGCATCTATCAGCGTCGCTTCTGGGTCCCTGGACCTGGATCCGTAACAAGGAAGCTTGGCGTTCTGGCGAGACGCCATGAGATCCAACTCTGGTTTGCTCCAACGATCAATCAACTGAGCAAACACCTCCGGATGGAGTTCCCACTCCCCCGGATGAAAAGTCTGACGACAGTCGTGATATTGTCCGACTGAAATCTGATGAACCTCAGTGTTGCTAACTGAGGCCAAGCCAGAAGAGCATTGAATATCGCTCTTAACTCCAGAATATTTATTGGAAGGAGTTTTTCCTCCTGAGTCCACGATCCCTGTGCCTTCAGGGAATTCCAGACTGCACCCCAACCTAAAAGGCTGGCATCTGTTGTTACAATTGTCCAATCTGGCCTGCAAAAGGTCATACCCTTGGACAGGTGTACCCGAGACAACCACCAGAGAAGAGAATCTCTGGTCTCTTGATCCAGATTTAGCAGAGGGGACAAATCTGTGTAATCCCCATTCCACTGACTCAGCATGCATAATTGCAGCGGTCTGAGATGAAGGCGCGCAAATGGCACTATGTCCATTGCCGCTACCATTAAGCCGATTACCTCCATACACTGAGCTACCGAAGGGCGCGGAATGGAGTGAAGAACACGGCAAGCATTTAGAAGTTTTGATAACCTGGATTTCTAAAGGTAAATTTTCATTTCTACAGAATCTATAAGAGTCCCTAAGAAGGAGACTCATGTGAGTGGGGATAGAGAACTCTTTTCCTCGTTCACTTTCCACCCGTGCGACCTCAGAAATGCCAGAACTATCTCTGTATGAGACTTGGCAATTTGAAAGCTTGACGCCTGTATCAGGATGTCGTCTAGATACGGAGCCACCGCTATGCCTCGCGGTCTTAGAACCACCAGAAGTGAGCCCAGAACCTTTGTAAAGATTCTCGGGGCTGTAGCCAACCCGAAGGGAAGAGCTACAAATTGGTAATGCCTGTCTAGAAAGGCAAACCTTAGAAACCGATGATGATCTTTGTGAATCGGTATGTGAAGGTAGGCATCCTTTAAGTCCACTGTGGTCATGTACTGACCTTCTTGGATCATGGGTAGGATGGTCCGAATAGTTTCCATTTTGAAAGATGGAACTCTGAGGAATTTGTTTAAGATCTTTAGATCCAAAATTGGTCTGAAGGTTCCCTCTTTTTTGGGAACCACAAACAGATTTGAATAAAAACCCTGTTCTTGTTCCGTCCGCGGAACTGGATGGATCACTCCCATAACTAGGAGGTCTTGCACACAGTGTAGGAATGCCTCTTTCTTTATCTGATTTGCAGATAGCCTTGAAAGATGAAATCTCCCTTGTGGAGGGGAAGCTTTAAAGTCCAGAAGATATCCCTGAGATGATCTCCAACGCCCAGGGATCCTGAACATCTCTTGCCCACGCCTGGGCGTAGAGAGAAAGTCTGCCCCCTACTAGATCCGTTCCTTCATGCTGTCTTAGAGGCAGCAGCAGGCTTTCTGGCCTGCTTGCCTTTGTTCCAGGACTGGTTAGGTTTCCAGGCCTGCTTAGATTGAGCAAAAGTTCCCTCTTGTTTTGAAGCGGAGGAAGTTGATGTTGCACCTGCCTTGAAATTTTCGAAAGGCACGAAAATTAGACTGTTTGGCCTTTGCTTTGGCCCTGTCCTGAGGAAGGGTATGACCCTTACCTCCAGTAATGTCAGCAATAATTTCCTTCAAACCAGGCCCGAATAAGGTCTGCCCCAGGATTTAAGCCATAGCGCCCTACGCGCTTGGATGGCGAATCCGGAATTCTTAGCCGTTAGTTTAGTCAAATGAACAATGGCATCAGAAACAAATGAGTTAGCTAGCTTAAGTGTTCTAAACTTGTCAATAATTTCAGTCAATGGAGCTGTATGGATGGCCTCTTCCAGGACCTCAAACCAGAATGCCGCCGCGGCCGTGACAGGCGCAATGCATGCAAGGGGCTGTAAAATAAAACCTTGTTGAATAAACATTTTCTTAAAGTAACCCGCCAATTTTTTATCCATTGGATCTGAAAAAGCACAACGGTCCTCAACCGGGATAGTGGTACGCTTTGCTAAAGTAGAAACTGCTCCCTCCACCTTAGGGACCGTCTGCCATAAGTCCCGTGTAGTGGCGTCTATTGGAAACATTTTTCTAAATATAGGAGGTGGGGAAAAAGGCACACCCGGTCTATCCCACTCCTTGCTAATAATTTCTGTAAGCCTTTTAGGTTTAGGAAAAACATCAGTACACACCGGCACCGCATAGTATTTATCCAGCCTACACAATTTCTCTGGTACTGCAACTGTGTTACAGTCATTCAGAGCAGCTAATACCTCCCCAAGCAACACACGGAGGTTCTCAAGCTTAAATTTAAAATTAGAAATCTCTGAATTAGGTTTCCCCGAATCAGAGATGTCACCCACAGACTGAAGCTCTCCGTCCTCATGATCTGCATATTGTGACGCAGTATCAGACATGGCCCTTACAGCATCTGCGCGCTCTGTATTTCTCCTAACCCCAGAGCAATCGCGCTTGCCTCTTAATTCAGGCAACCTGGATAATACCTCTGACAGGGTATTATTCATGATTGCAGCCATGTCCTGCAAGGTAATCGCTATGGGCGTCCCTGATGTAATTGGCGCCATATTAGCGTGCATCCCCTGAGCAGGAGGCGAAGGGTCTGACACGTGGGGAGAGTTAGTCGTCATAACTTCCCCCTCGTCAGAATCTTCTGGTGATATTTCTTTTATAGATAAAGACTGATCTTTACTGTTTAAGGTGAAATCAATACATTTAGTACACATTCTCCTATGGGGCTCCACCATGGCTTTCAAACATAATGAACAAGTAGTTTCCTCTGTGTCAGAAATGTTTAAACAGACTAGCAATGAGACTAGCAAGCTTGGAAAACACTTTAAACAAGTTTACAAGCAATATTAAAAAACGTTACTGCACCTTTAAGAAACACAAATTGTCAAAATTTGAAATAACAGTGAAAAAAGGCAGTTACACTAACTAAATTTTTACAGTGTATGTAACAAGTTAGCAGAGCATTGCACCCACTTGCAAATGGATGATTAACCCCTTAATACCAAAAACAGAATAATAAATGACAAAAACGTTTTTTTTTTTTTTTTTTTGTTTTTTTTAAACAGTCACAACAACTGCCACAGCTCTACTGTGGCTTTTTACCTCCCTCAAAAACGACTTTGAAGCCTTTTGAGCCCTCCAGAGATGTCCTGGATCATGCAGAGGGAAGCTGAATGTCTCTGTCAGTATTTTTATCTGCACAGAAAAGCACTAAAAAAGGCCCTTCCCACTCATATTGCAACAGTGGGAAGCCTAAGGAAAATGTTACTAGGCAAAATTCAAGCCAGCCATGTGGAAAAAACTAGGCCCCAATAAGTTTTATCACCAAATACATATAAAAACGATTAAACATGCCAGCAAACGTTTTATATTACATTTTTTATAAGAGTATGTATCTCTATTAATAAGCCTGATACCAGTCGCTATTACTGCATTTAAGGCTTTACTTACATTAGTTCGGTATCAGCAGCATTTTCTAGAAAATTCCATCCCTAGAAAAATATTAACTGCACATACCTTATTGCAGGAAAACCTGCACGCCATTCCCTCTCTGAAGTTACCTCACTCCTCAGAATATGTGAGAACAGCCATGGATCTTAGTTACTTCTGCTAAGATCATAGAAAACGCAGGCAGATTCTTCTTCTAAATACTGCCTGAGAAACAGTACACTCCGGCACCATTTAAAAATAACAAACTTTTGATTGAAGAATAAACTAAGTATAAAACACCACACTCCTCTTACGACCTCCATCTTGGTTGAGGCTTGCAAGAGAATGACTGGATATGACAGTTGGGGGAGGAGCTATATAGCAGCTCTGCTGTGGGTGATCCTCTTGCAACTTCCTGTTGGGAAGGCGAATATCCCACAAGTAATGGATGATCCGTGGACTGGATACACTTAACAAGAGAAAATGCAATAGCATAGGCCTCTGATAGCAAAAAGCAAGCGGCAAACATACAAGGGGTATTGAAATAATGAAAAAAATTTGTCCAAGTATGACGCACAACGTAACGTAAACTTTTTTGGCGCCAAAAATAACCGGAAATGACACACTCGCGTCACTAATGACGCCACCGTGTGAAAGGTCTCGGCGTCACGTATGACGCCGGAAATGACGAAGTTGCGCCATAAACGTCTTTTTTCACGCCAAAAAAAGTAGTCAATTGAAAAAAAGACTAAACCCCAGGTAAGAAATAAATTTCTTAAAATGTTTAAATTCCCCAAATATGAAACTGACAGTCTGCTGAAGGAAATACATGAACCTGACTCATGGCAAATATAAGTACAATACATATATTTAGAACTTTATATAAATGCATAAAGTGCCAAACCATAGCTGAGGTGTCTTAAGTAATAAAAAACATACTTACCCAAAGACACCCATCCACATATAGCAGATAGCCAAGTACTAAAACAGTTATTAGTAGAGGTAATGGTAAATTGAGAGTATATCGTCTATCTGAAAAGGGAGGTAGGAGATGAATCTCTATGACCGATAACAAAGAACCTATGAAATAGACCCCCGTTAGGGAAATCATCGTATTCAAATAAGTGATACTCCCTTCACGTCCCTCTGACATTCACTGTACTCTGAGAGGAATCGGGCTTCAACAATGCTGAGAAGCGCATATCAACGTAGAAATCTTTGCACAAACTTACTTCACCACCTCCATAGGAGGCAAAGTTATTAAAAACTGAATTGTGGGTGTGGTGTATTTATAGGCATTTTGAGGTTTCGGAAACTTTGCCCCTCCTGGTAGGATTGTATATCCCATATGTCACTAGCTCATGGACTCTTGCCAATTACATGAAAGAAACTCATGATGATCCCTGTGAATGGGAACATGTAGATATGCGTCCTTCAGGTCTATGGTCGTCATGAACTGACCTTACTGGACCAATGGAAGAATGGAACGAATAGTTTTCATCTTGAAGGATGGAACTCTGAGGAATTTGTTGAGACACTTGAGATCTAGGATGGGACAAAAAGTTCCTTCCTTTTTGGGAACCACAAATAGATTTGAATAGAATCCTAGAACTTGTTCCCTTGGAGAGACTGGTACAATAACACCCAGGGAGGATAGGCAGTTTAAGAAGGCCTCCTTTACCTGGTTTGAGGATAATCTTGATAGGAGAAATCTGCCCCTTGGAGGGCAAGATTTGAATCCTATCCTGTAACCCTGGGATACTATGTCTATAGCTCATGTATCTGGGACATAGAGTCCAAGCTCAGAAAGGTGGCAGACCCTTCATGCTGATTTAGAATCAGCAGAAGGCTTCTTATTTTGTTTTTCCTTATTCCAGGGCTGACTGGACTTCCAAGTGGACCGGGGTTGGTCAGTTTTAGAAGAGGACGGTGAAGACTTCTGTCCCTTAAAGTTGCGAAAGGAACAAAAACTGTACCTAGAAGGCTACGGCACTTACCTTAGATCCAACTGCAAGTCAGATGCTGCTCCTTAGGTGTGGCAGGTACTTCACTCCCTGTCATGGACCTGTAGGAAAAGCAAAGACCGCCTTTTAACTGCTAAAAGCCACCACACTACTCTTACTCAAAAGATTGACGTGGACACAGCTAGACCCCAGTCCATGCTTGCAGGGAAAAACAGAATTTATGCTTACCTGATAAATTACTTTCTCCAACGGTGTGTCTGGTCCACGGCGTCATCCATTACTTGTGGGAATATTCTCTTCCCCAACAGGAAATGGCAAAGAGCACAGCAAAAGCTGTCCATATAGCCCCTCCTCAGGCTCCGCCCCCCAGTCATTCGACCGACGGTTAGGAGAAAAAAAAGGAGAAACTATAGGGTGCCGTGGTGACTGTAGTGTATAGAGAAATAAATTTTTCAAACCCGATTAAAAAACCAGGGCGGGCCGTGGACCGGACACACCGTTGGAGAAAGTAATTTATCAGGTAAGCATAAATTCTGTTTTCTCCAACATTGGTGTGTCCGGTCCACAGCGTCATCCATTACTTGTGGGAACCAATACCAAAGCTTTAGGACACGGATGAAGGGAGGGAGCAAATCAGGTTACCTAAACGGAAGGCACCACGGCTTGCAAAACCTTTCTCCCAAAAACAGCCTCCGAAGAAGCAAAAGTATCAAATTTGTAGAATTTGGCAAAAGTGTGCAGAGAAGACCAAGTCGATGCCTTACATATCTGATCAACAGAAGCCTCGTTCTTGAAGGCCCATGTGGAAGCCACAGCCCTAGTGGAGTGAGCTGTGATTCGTTCAGGAGGCTGCCGTCCGGCAGTCTCATAAGCCAATCGGATAATGCTTTTCAGCCAGAAAGAAAGAGAGGTAGCAGTAGCTTTTTGTCCTCTCCTCTTACCAGAGTAAACGACAAACAAAGATGAGGTTTGTCTAAAATCCTTAGTTGCTTCTAAATAGAACTTTAAAGCACGAACTACATCTAAATTGTGCAACAAACGTTCCTTCTTTGAAACTGGATTCGAACACAGAGAAGGAACAACTATTTCCTGGTTAATATTCCTGTTGGAAACAACTTTCGGAAGAAAACCAGGCTTAGTACGCAAAACGACCTTATCTGAATGGAACACCAGATAGGGTGGATTACACTGCAAAGAAGATAATTCAGAAACTCTTCTAGCAGAAGAAATAGCAACCAAAAACTTTCCAAGATAGTAACTTGATATCTATGGAATGCAAAGGTTCAAACGGAACCCCTTGAAGAACTGAAAGAACTAAATTTAGACTCCAAGGAGGAGTGATGGGTCTGTAAACAGGCTTGATTCTGACCAAAGCCTGTACAAAAGCTTGTACATCTGGCACAGCTGCCAGTCGTTTGTGTAACAAGACAGATAAAGCAGAAATCTGTCCTTTTAGAGAACTCGCTGACAATCCCTTATCCAAACCTTCCTGGAGAAAGGAGAGGATCTTAGGAATTTTAATCTTACTCCAGGAGAATCCCTTGGATTCACACCAACAGATATATTTTTTCCATATTTTATGGTAAATCTTTCTAGTCACAGGTTTTCTGGCTTGGACCAGAGTATTTATCACTGAATTTGAAAACCCACGCTTGGATAAAATCAAGCGTTCAATTTCCAAGCAGTCAGCTGCAGAGAGACTAGATTTGGATGTTCGAATGGACCTTGTACTAGAAGATCCTGTCTCAAAGGTAGCTTCCATGGTGGAGCCGATGACATATTCACCAGGTCTGCATACCAAGTCCTGCGTGGCCACGCAGGAGCTATCAGAATCACAGAGGCCTTCCCCTGTTTGATCCTGGCTACGAGCCTGGGAAGGAGAGGGAACGGTGGAAACACATAAGCTAGGTTGAACGACCAAGGCGCCACTAATGCATTGACTAGAGTCGCCTTGGGATCCCTGGATCTGGACCCGTAGCAAGGAACCTTGAAGTTCTGACGAGACGCCATCAGATCCATGTCTGGAATGCCCCATAATTGAGTCAACTGGGCAAATACCTCCGGGTGGAGTTCCCACTCCCCCGGATGGAAAGTCTGACGACTCAGATAATCCGCCTCCCAGTTGTCTACCCCTGGGATGTGAATTGCAGATAGATGGCAGGAGTGATCCTCCGCCCATTTTATGATCTTGGATACCTCTCTCATCGCCAAGGAACTCTTTGTTCCTCCCTGATGGTTGATGTAAGCTACAGTCGTCATGTTGTCTGACTGGAATCTTATTAATCCGGCCTTCGCTAGTTGAGGCCAAGCTCGGAGAGCATTGAATATCGCTCTCAGTTCCAGGATGTTTATCGGGAGAAGAGAATCTTCCCGAGACCATAGACCCTGAGCTTTCAGGGAATCCCAGACCGCGCCCCAGCCTAATAGACTGGCGTCGGTCGTGACAATGACCCACTCTGGTCTGCGGAAACTCATTCCCTGAGACAGGTGATCCTGGGTCAACCACCAACGGAGTGAGTCTCTGGTCATCTGGTCTACTTGAATCTTTGGAGACAAGTCTGCATAGTCCCCATTCCACTGTTTCAGCATGCACAGTTGTAATGGTCTTAGATGAATTTGAGCAAAAGGAACTATGTCCATTGCTGCAACCATCAACCCTACTACTTCCATGCACTGAGCTATGGAAGGCTGCAGAATAGAGTGAAGAACTTGACAAGCGTTTAGAACAGGGGTGTCAAACTTGCGGCCCACGGGCCTCATGCGGCCCTCAACCTAATTTTGTGCGGCCCACGCCACCTCCATGAAAAATATTAATTATAATATGCTTATTACTTAAAGAGCGAGTGCGCTTACTGTTAGGGATGCACATACATTAAAACATACGTTATTAAAAAGAAAAAGACAGATAAGCGCATAATGGTTTCTTTTAACACATGCAGTTCATTACTATGGTAGCACTGATTTCCCACATCATTTCTGTCCATTCCTTTCCATCATTTTCTCTTTAACTAAAATCACATACTTTATATATATTTCTATGTATTTATTTTATATTATGTACAACAGGTATGTCTATCACTATTATAAACAGTGGGTCGCAGGTAGAGCGTGTGTGTCACCTTCTTAAAAGCATTAGAGCACATTTCCTCAAGCCAGAGTAAGTTAATTAGGAGTTACAGAACACAATCTTTTGAAATGTATACAGTTATAGCAAATGCCACTGCACTGTATAGCAATGACAAGATATGTAGGTAGTGTGCGGCCCACGTGAGTTGTACTTGTATGGAAAATGGCCCGCGACTAAAATGAGTTTGACACCCCTGGTTTAGAAGCTTTGATTTTCTGACTTCTGTCAGGAAGATCTTCATTTCTATAGAATCTATTATTGTTCCCAAAAAGGGAACTCTTGTTGACGGAGACAGGGAACTCTTTTCTACGTTTACCTTCCACCCGTGAGATCTGAGAAAGGCTAGAACAATGTCTGTATGAGCCTTTGCCTTGGAAAGAGACTATGCTTGAATTAGAATGTCGTCTAGATAAGGTGCCACTGCAATGCCCCTCGGTCTTAGAACCGCCAGAAGGGACCCTAGCACCTTTGTGAAAATTCTGGGAGCAGTGGCTAAACCGAATGGAAGAGCCACAAACTGATAATGTTTGTCCAGAAAGGCGAACCTTAGGAATTGATGATGATCTTTGTGGATAGGAATATGTAGGTACGCATCCTTTAAATCCACGGTAGTCATATATTGACCCTCCTGGATTGTAGGTAAAATTGTTCGAATGGTTTCCATTTTGAACGATGGAACTCTGAGAAATTTGTTTAGAATTTTTCAATCCAGAATTGGTCTGAAAGTTCCCTCTTTTTTGGGAACTACAAACAGGTCTGAGTAAAACCCCTGACCTTGTTCCACAGCTGGAACTGAGTGTATCACTCCCATCTTTAACAGGTCTTCTACACAATGTAAGAATGCCTGTATCTTTATTTGGTTTGAAGATAAGTGAGACATGTGGAACCTTCCCCTTGGGGGTAGTTCCTTGAATTCTAGAAGATAACCCTGAGAGACTATTTCTAGTGCCCAGGGATCCGGAACATCTCTTGACCAAGCCGGTCCCGGATCGGGGGCTACCCCTTCATGCTGTCTTGGTAGCAGCAGCAGGCTTCTTGGCCTGTTTACCCTTGTTCCAGCCTTGCATTGGTTTCCAAGCTGGTTTAGTCTGGGAAGCGTTACCCTCTTGTCTAGAGGCTGCCGAGTTAGAAGCCGGTCCGTTCCTGAAATTGCGAAAGGAACGAAAATTGGACTTATTCTTAGCCTTGAAAGGCCTATCCTGTGGGAGGGCATGGCCCTTTCCCCCAGTGATGTCTGAAATAATTTCTTTCAATTCCGGCCCAAAAAGGGTCTTACCCTTGAAAGGGATATTAAGCAATTTTGTCTTGGAAGATACATCCGCCGACCAAGACTTTAGCCAGAGCGCTCTGCGCGCCACAATTGCAAACCCTGAATTTTTCGCCGCTAATCTCGCTAATTGCAAAGTGGCATCTAAAATAAAGGAATTAGCTAACTTAAGTGCGTGAATTCTGTCCATGATTTCCTCATATGGAGTCTCCATGTTAAGCGACTTTTATAGTTCATCGAACCAGAAACACGCCGCCGTAGTGACAGGAATAATGCACGAAATTGGTTGGAGGAGGTAACCTTGCTGCACAAAAATCTTTTTAAGCAAACCCTCCAATTTTTTATCCATAGGATCTTTGAAAGCACAATTGTCCTCAATGGGGATAGTCATGCGCTTAGCTAGGGTAGAAACTGCCCCTTCAACCTTAGGGACTGTCTGCTATGTGTCCTTCCTTGGGTCGACCATGGGGAACAATTTCTTAAATATAGGAGGTGGGACAAAGGGTATGCCTGGTCTCTCCCACTCCTTATTCACTATGTCCGCCACCCTTTTAGGGATCGAGAAGGCATCAGGGTGCACCGGGACCTCTAAGAATTTGTCCATCTTGCACAATTTTTCTGGAATGACCAAAGAGTCACAATCATCCAGAGTAGATAGCATCTCCTTAAGTAATGCGCGGAGATGCTCTAACTTAAATTTAAACGTCACAACGTCAGGTTCTGCCTGTTGAGAGATTCTTCCTGAATCTGAAAGTTCTCCCTCCGACAAACCCTCCCTCACTGCCACTTCTGACTGGTGTGAGGGTATGACAGATAAACTATCGTCAGCGCCTTCTTGTTCCACTGTATTTAAAACTGAGCAATCACGCTTTCTCTGAAATGCTGGCATTTTGGATAAAATATTAGCTATGGAATTATCCATTACTGCCGTTAATTGTTGCATAGTAACAAGAATTGGCGCTCTAGATGTACTAGGGGTCGCCTGCGCGGGCATAACTGGTGTTGACTCAGAAGGAGAGGATGATGAACTATCCCCACTACCTTCATTTGAGGAATCATCTTGGGCAACCTTATTAAATGTGACAGTACTGTCCTTACTTTGTTTGGACGCTATGGCACAATTATCACATACATTTGAAGGGGGGACCACCTTGGCCTCCATACATACAGAACATGTTCTATCTGAAGGTACAGACATGTTAGACAGGCTTAAACAGGCTAATAATGCAAAAAAAAACGTTTTAAAACAAAACCGTTACTGTCTCTTTAAATGTTAAACAGAGCACACTTTATTTCTGAATGTGTGAAAAAGTATGAAGGAAATATCCAATCTTTACCAAATTTTCACCACAGTGTCTTAATGCCTTAAAAGTATTGCACCCCAATTTTCAAGCTTTTAACCCCTTAAATGAGGAAACCGGAGCCGTTTAATCAAATAATTTTTAACCCCACTACAGTCCCAGCCACAGCGTTTGCTGCGACTTCACCTGTCCTTAGGAGTTATACGATACCAAATTAAGCCTTCCAGGAACGTTTTCAATGATCACCAGACCCTCTCACATGCAGCTGCATGCACTGCATCCAAAAGAAACTGTGCAATTATGGCACGAAAATGAGGCTCTGCCTACTATAGTGAAAGGCCCTTCCTGACTGGAAAGGTGTCTAAACAACTGCCTGGCGCCTAAAAACGTTCCACCACAATAAAAGTTTTATAAATCACCTCTAGATTACATAAAAAACTTAAATAAAGCAATCAATTTAGCCCATAAGAGTGTCAACCAGTGTATAGCCCATAATAAGCCTTCATTCTGTTAAGAGTCTAAGAAAATGGCTTACCGATCCCCAAGAGGGAAAATGACAGTCTTCTAGCATTACACAGTCTTGTTAGAAAATGGACTAGTCATACCTTGAGCAGAAAAGTCTGCTAACTGTTCCCCCCAACTGAAGTTCTCTGGGCTCAACAGTCCTGCGTGGGAACAGCAATTGATTTTAGTTACTGCTGCTAAAATCATACTCCTCTTTTAAACAGAACTCTTCATCCCTTTCTGTTTTAGAGTAAATAGTACAAACCGGCACTATTTTAAAATAAACTCTTGATAGCAGAATAAAAAACTACAATTAAACACCACATACTCTTCACCATCTCCGTGGAGATGCTACTTGTTCAGAGCGGCAAATAGAATGACTGGGGGGCGGAGCCTGAGGAGGGGCTATATGGACAGCTTTTGCTGTGCTCTTTGCCATTTCCTGTTGGGGAAGAGAATATTCCCACAAGTAATGGATGACACCGTGGACCGGACACACCAATGTTGGAGAAAATACCCATGAAAGGACAAATTATCTTCAGACACCGACTTTGCACAACCTCCATTGACAGAGGCAAAGAGAATGACTGGGGATTATGGGTAAGGGAAGTTACACTTACTTAACAGCTTTGCTGGGGTGCTCTTTGCCTCCTCCTGCTGGCCAGGAGTTGAATATCTCACTAGTAATTGGAATGTCGTGGACTCTCCATGTCATAGGAAAGAAACATATTTTCACCCATCTAGAAAAAAAACACACATACAGTTATGGTGCACCTTAAGATAAAATAGTTAAAAAAAACACCAATGGCAAGGTGGAAAAAGGAACCCAGGTTAATAACATACTTAATGCCCAAATTAATAATAGTAGAGCCCAGACAGTCCTTAGAGCCGGCAGTGACAATGTAACATCTTCCAACAGACACAGTCGTGAGACGCAGAAGCGTGGTAGCTATTTCAAGCACAGAGCGGTCCGGTAACTAGGCGAGGGTAAATCTCTCGGTAGGAGTACCTCTTGGGCATTAATATTTTCATGGACTTTGCTACTATTAATGATAATTGCCTGTCTCACGACTGTGTCTGTTGAAAGACGTTGCACATTGGGACTGCTGGCTCTATGGAATGCTACTAATCTGCATGTATTGAATATTCTATGCCAATGCTTCCATGATTCGCCTTGACAAAACACTGCTTTCAATAACAGACACTACTAAAGTGACGTGCATGGCTTGGGACTGTATTGTATTGGACTGCCTATCACAGCCTTAAATTATATGAATTGCACGGACTGCATTATTCTATACTATATACAGTATGCTGCTTTAGATGCCAGACAAACTTTGATTTGCTTACGACTGCTAAGTGGCTGTTATAACATATGCTTGCACTAATGTGTAGGGGATTAGGGGATACATGTGAATTATCAATTGCTGCACTACAGTGTAAGGGGGACATTGAAATCGCCTATTGCTGCATTCTGTCTGTAGTTATAAGCAGTGGATTTTTACAAACAAGGACTGTTTGGGCTCTACTATTGTAAATTTGGGCATTAAGTCCGTAATTAACCTGGGTTCCTTTTTTCCACCATGGCCATTGGTGTTTTTTTTTTTTTTTAACTATTTTATCTTAAGGTGCACCATAACTTTATGTATGTTTTATCTAGATGTGATTAAATATGTTTTTTTAAATTCCATCTGTGTGACTTGACCTGTGCCGACTCAGACCAATCATCCCATATTGACCCTTCTAATATTAATTACTAGTAGAATAGAGAGTGCTGGCTAGGGCATCCTTTTATTTTCTCTCTTTTCTAGATTCTCATGCCTCTATCATTTTGTAATTGATAAACTTATTGATAATGCCCCCTGTGCAACCAAAGGATATATAAATAAAAACACACACACTTACATACACATATACATGCTGTGGCTATGGATGCGGTTGTGGATTTAGAATGAAAACAACATACCTATATACAGATACATGTACACCTTGTGATATATCTTCCTTTAGTTTTTTTACTTTTTTCTCTTTCCTCTGTTCTGCTGTTAGCTTTCTGGCAGCATTTGCTTCTTCATGCGCTCTGAAAGAATAATGGTTATGGTACAAAATGACAACTTGCACTTAAAAACTGACACCAATAGAGAGTCAGAGGTGTAAGAGAAAGTCCAAGTGAGAAGAATTATAAAGATATTTGCTAGAACTGTGATTGCTTTAATTGGCACATGCCCACATATTCCTAGATCCAGGCACATTAACATGATCACATCATATATTCTCTGTCCAATTTTATGTTTTCCCTTTGCTAACACACTATTTCCCACTAGTACACGCTGCTTAAAGGGACATTAAAACTGTAGGATTGTTACTCTAGAAACTAATTTATAACCGACCCTAAATGGCCTCAACACCGGAGATAACAAGAACAGGGTTTTAACCCAAGAGAAAGGAAGGTTACAAAATGATGGCACCCATTACTTTATAGATACTTAAAGGGACACGAAACCCAAAATATTTGATGGATTCAGATAGAGCATATGATTTTAAACAACTTCTATTATTAAATTTGCTTCATTCTCTTCTTATCTGCCGTTGAAGGAGTAGCAATGCACTACTGGGAGCTAGCTTAACACATCAAACCAATGGAAAAAGAAAATGTGTGTGGCCATCAATCTGCAGCTAGGTGCCGTAGTGCATTCCAGCTGCTGAGGATATGTACGCATGTTTTGCAACAAAGGACACAGAGTACAAAGCAAATTAAATAATAGAAGTAAAAACTACTTAAAATCATATGGACATTCAAGAGACATAAAACACAATTTTTTCATAATTCAGATAGAGCATATGATAATAAACACCATTCTAGCTTACTTTTATTATGCAATTTGCTTTATTCTCTTGTTATCCTTTTTTTGCATAAACAACAATGCACTACTGAGAGTTAACTGAACACAGATAAGCCAATGACAGAAGGCATAAATGTGCAGCCACCAATCAGCAGCTAGCTTCCAGTAGTGCATTGCTGTGTCTGAGTCTACCTAGGTATGCTATAAGCAAATTATACCAAGAATTAGAAAATTGAAGTAAATTGTAAAATTAACAGAACATAAGGGGTCTGCGCAGTACGCAGTGCTGTCAATAAGAGAGTGAAATACCTCTGACCCTCCTCTTGCGTCGCCAGGTGATCAGAGTTATTTCTCTCTCTTATTGACAGTACTGCGTACTCCAGGTCTTTAACTGAATTCATTGAATTTTATCTGTATACGGAATAAATGTAACGTTTTACCTGTACCTTTGAAGACTTGGGACTTTATGGATAGGAGTCAGTACTTGTGTTCAACTTATACATGTATTTTACACTAAAATATCTTACAAGGATTTGTCGCTGCAAACAAGCCTCCATTGTCTGGGCCCTACAGCGGTATTTTTCACCCCTTATGTTCTGTTGGTTTATAAAGAATTCTTGCTCTTTTGAGATTTATTTAAATTGTGCTTAAGAGGCTTAGTAGTGTTAAAATATTGCTCATCAGTTAGCACATACAGCTATTGTTCTGTTTGGAACGAAACTGTAAAATAGTTTAAAACTGCATGCTCTATATCAATCATAAAAGGTAAATTTTGAATTTACTGTCCCTTTAAACATTAAAATGCTAGATTTGATTTATTCAAAATAAAGTTTAGTCTTAAAAAACTAAATTTATGCTTACCTGATAAAATTTCTTTCTTTCTGGATATGGTGAGTCCATGTCATCCTTCATTACTAGTGGGAATATCACTCATGGCCAGCAGGAGGCAGCAAAAAGCACCACAGCAAAGCTGTTAAGTGTCACTTCCCTTACCCATAACCCCCAGTCATTCAGCTGAAGGGAAATGGAAAAAGAAGATAACACAAAGGTGTAGAGGTGCCTGAAGTTTAGAGAAAAATAACTGTCTTGATAAAAGGGTGGGGCCGTGGACTCACTATATATGGAAAGAAAGAAATTTAACATCAGGTAAGCATGATTTTTGTTTTCTTTCCTAAGATATAGTGAGTCCACGACATCCTCAATTACTACTTACTCAATTACTAGTGGGAACCAATACCCAAGCAAGACGATACGGAATGAAAAGGGAGGGAGAACAAGACAGGCAGACCTAAACAGAAGGCACCACCGCTTGAAGAACCTCTCTCTCAAAAAGCCTAGGCAAAACTATCAAATTTGGAAAAAGTATGCAAAGAGGACTAAGTTGCAGCCTTGCAAATCTGTTCCACAGAAGCTTCATTTTTGAAACCCCAAGAAGTAGAGACAGCCCTAGCTGTAATTCTCTCAGGAGGCTGCTGACTACCAGTCTCATAAGCAAAACGAATTATACTTCTCAACCAGAGAGAAAGAGAAGTAGCAGTCGCCTTCTGACCTTTACACTTTCCAGAGCAAGAAACTCTTTGAGCCGAAGAGATAGAAACTAAAAACAGAACTTTCCAAGATAGAAGCTTAATATCTATGGAATGCATAGGTTCAAACAGAACCCTTTGAAGAACTTTAAAAACTAAATTCAGACTCCATGGCGGAGCAACAGGTTTAAACACAGGCTTGATTCTAACTAAAGCCTGACAGAACGACTGAATGTCTGGAACATCTGCCAGGCGCTTGTGCAGTAGAATTGATAAAGGAGATATCTGTCCCTTTAAGGAACTAGCTGATAGCCCCTTCTCTAATCCTTCTTGGAGAAAGGACAAAACCCTAGGAATCCTGATCTTACTCCATGAGTAGCCTTTGGATTCGCACCAATAAAGATATTTACGCCATATCTTATGATAAATTTTCCTAGTGACAGGCTTTCGAGCCTGAATCAAGGTATCTATGACCGACTCAGAGAAACCCCGCTTGGATAAAATCAAGCGTTCAATCTCCAAGCAGTCAGCCGCAGAGAAACTAGATTTGGATGCTGGAACGGACCTTGAATCAGAAGGTCCTGTCTCAGTGGCAGAGTCCATGGTGGAAGAGATGACATGTCCACCAGGTCTGCATACCAAGTCCTGCATGGCCACACAGGTGCTATCAAAATCACAGAAGCTCCTGGCAATCAAACGAGGAAGGAGAGGATATGGTGGAAACACATAAGCCAGGTTGAACGACCAGGGTACTGATAGAGCATCTATCAGTACTGCCTGAGGATCCCTTGACCTGGACCCGTAACAAGGAAGTTTGGCGTTCTGACGAGACGCCATCAGATCCAATTCTGGTGTGCCCCATTGCTGAATCAATTGTGCAAACACCTCCAGATGGAGTTCCCACTCCCCCGGATGAAAAGTCTGGCGACTTAGAAAATCCGCTTCCCAGTTCTCCACTCCTGGGATATAGATAGATGGCAAGAGTGAGTCTCTGCCCATCAAATTATTTTGGTAACCTCTATCATTGCTAGAGAACTCTTTGTTCCCCCCTGATGATTGATATATGCTACAGTTGTGATATTGTCCGACTGGAATCTTATGAATCTGGCCGAAGCCAGCTGAGGCCACACCTGAAGCGCGTTGAATATCGATCTCAGTTCTAGAATATTTATCGGGAGGAGAGCCTCCTCCTGAGTCCACAAACCCTATGCTTTCAGGGAATTCCAGACTGCACCCCAGCCCAATATGCTGGCGTCCGTCGTCACTATGACCCATGCTGGCCTGCGGAAACACATTCCCTGGGACAGATGATCCTGTGACAACCACCAAAGAAGAGAGTCTCTGGTCTCTTGATCCAGATTTATCTGAGGAGATAAATCTGCATAATCCCCATTCCACTGTTTGAGCATGCATAGTTGCAGTGGTCTGAGATGCAAGCGAGCAAACGGAACTATGTCCATTGCCGCTACCATTAGTCCAATTACCTCCATACACTGAGCCACTGACGGCCGAGGAATGGAAGAGCTCGGCAGGTGGTTAAAATCTTTGATTTCCTAACCTCCGTCAGAAAAATTCTCATGTCCATCGAATCTATCAGAGTTCACAGGAATGGAACTCTTGTGAGAGGGATAAGTGAACTCTTTTTTACGTTCACCTTCCACCCGTAAAATCTTAGAAAAGCCAACGCGATGTCTGTGTGAGATTTGGCTAGTTGGTAAGTCGACGCCTGAATTAAGATATCGTCCAGATAAGGCGCCACTGCTATGCCCCGCGGCCTTAGAACCGCCAGAAGGGACCCTAGCACCTCTGTGAAAATTCTGGGAGCTGTGGCCAACCCGAAGGGAAGAGCCACAAACTGGTAATGCTTGTCCAGAAAGGCGAACCTGAGGAACTGGTGATGATCTTTGTGGATAGGGATGTGTAGATACGCATCCTTTAAGTCCACGGTGGTCATGTATTGACCCTCCTGGATCATTGGTAAAATAGTCCGAATGGTCTCCATCTTGAGGAATTTGTTTAGGATCTTGAGATCTAAAATTGGTCTGAAGGTTCCCTCTTTTTTAGGAACCACAAACAGATTGGACTAGAACCCCTGCCCCTCTTCTGTTTTCTGAACTTGGAGGATCACTCCCATGGTATATAGGTCTTCTACACAGCGTAAGAACGCCTCTCATTTTGTCTGGTTTACAGACAATTGAGAAAGATGGAATCTCCCCCTTGAAGGAGAATCCTTGAAATGTAGAAGATACCCCTGGGTTACAATTTCTAAAGCCCAGGAGTCCTGAACGTCTCTTTCCCAAGCCTGAGCAAAGAGAGAAAGTCTGCCCCCTACTAGATCCGGTCCCGGATCGGGGGCTACCCCTTCATGCTGTCTTGGTGGCAGTAGCGGGCTTCTTCGCCTGTTTACCTTTGTTCCAAGTCTGGTTAGGTCTCCAGACTGACTTTGATTGAGCAAAATTCCCCTCTTGCTTTGCAGCAGGGGAAGAGGTAGAGGGACCAGCTTTGAAGTTTCGAAAGGAACGAAAATTATTTTGTTTGGTCCTCATCTTATTTGTCTTATCACTGGAGGGAAAGGCCATGCCCTTCCTCAGGATGTCTGAAATGATCTCTTTCAGTTCAGGCCCGAATAGGGTCTTACCCTTGAAAGGGATGGCTAAAAGCTTAGATTTTGATGACACATCAGCAGACCAGGACTTAAGCCATAACGCTCTACGCGCTAAAATGGCAAAACCTGAATTCTTTGCCGCTAATTTAGCCAGTTGAAAAGCGGCATCTGTAATGAAAGAATTAACTAGCTTAAGAGCCCTAATTCTATCCAGAATATCATTTAATGGGGTCTCAACCTGAAGAGCCTCCTTCAGAGCCTCGAACCAAAAAGCAGCTGCAGTAGTTACGGGAACAATGCACGCTATAGGTTGGAGAAGAAAACCTTGATGGTCTATCCCAGTCCTTAGTAACAATGTCCGAAATCATCTTAGGGACCGGAAAAACATCAGTGTAAGCAGGAATCTCTAGAAATCGGTCCATTTAACACAATTTCTCTGGAACTACAATAGGGTCACAATCATCCAGAGTCGCTAAAAACTCCCTGAGCAATAAGCGGAGGTGTTCTAGTTTAAATTTAAAAGTCGTCATATCCGAGTCTGTCTGAGGGAACATCTTTCCTGAATCAGAAATCTCTCCCTCAGACAGCAAATCCCTCACCCCCACCCCAGAACATTGTGAGGGTACATCGGATATGGCTAATAAAGTGTCAGAGGGCTCAGCATTTGTTCTCACACCAGACCTACTGCGCTTCCCCTGCAACCCAGGCAGCTTAGATAACACCTCTGTGAGGGTAGTATTCATAACTGCGGCCATATCTTGCAGGGTGAAAGAATTAGACGCAATAGAAGTACTTGGCGTCGCTTGTGCGGGCATTAATGGTTGTGACACTTGTGGAGAATTAGATGGCATAACCTGATTCCCTTCTGACTGAGAATCATCCCGCGACATACTTTTAGTAGCTTTTAGTAGCTAAAATATGTTGACCTTTCAGTGCATGAGGGACACATTCTAAGAGGGGGTTCCACAATGGCTTCTAAACATATTGAACAATGACTTTCCTCAATGTCAGACATGTTGAATAGGCTAGTAATGACTACAAACAAGTATGAAAACACTTTATTTTGTGAAAAAAAACAACAATCTTAAAAAACGGTACTGCGCCTTTAAGAGAAAAAAAAGCATACACGTTCTGCAAAACTGCTTTAAAATGCTCCAAATTTTTCAAATTTTTGATAGAAGACTCAATATGTGTAGTTAAGTTTGCCCCACAAAAAAATGTAACCCTGCTGTGGCGCCTACCTGCTCTCGGGGATAGTAAATATGGGGTTAAAGCTTTGATTTGGCCCAAAACATCCACAAGGGCCCTCAGGAGTTGGAGCTTGCTGCGTGAAAACAACTGCGCATCTGAGGCGCGAAAATAGGCCCCGCCCTTCTCACTCGATGTCTCTACAGCCTCAAAGAACCGCACCAGCGTGGTTTTAAACTAGCCATGTGGGTTCTGAGACCCAAAAAATAAGCCAAGTGTACCCTCAATAAAGTTGCCAACAAAAACGTTATTGCCCACAAAATGTTAATAAGCACTCCCAGTTCATAAAACGTTTGCCAACAAACATTCAAAAACCAGTGTCAACCATTTTTTAATTAGCCCCTTATGCAAGCTTAGTAATGCCCTTCTATAGCTGCTTACCCTTACCCTCATGGGGATACTGTCAGCCTTTCTGAAATACACAGTCTCTCCATAAAAAAATGACTGAACATACCTCACTGCTATATAGCATGAAAACGTTCCTCACACTGAAGTTTCCTGTACTCCTCAGCCTTTGTGGGAACAGCACTGGATCTTAGTTACAAATGCTAAGATCATCATCCTCCAGGCAGAAGTCTTCATCCATCTGCTGCCTGAGAGTATATAGTACACACTGGTACCATTTAAAACAAAACACTCTTGCTTGAAGAAAGTAAAAAATAATACTTTATCACCTCTTTCACTTTACCCTTCCTAGTACTTAGAATAGGCAAAGAGAATGACTGGGGGGTGGAGCTAAGGGAGGAGTTATATAGACAGCTCTGCTGTGGTGCTCTTTGCCACTTCCTGTTAAAAGTAGGATAATATCCCACAAGTAAAGGATGAATCTGTGGACTCGTCATACCTTATAGAAGAAAGGAAAAAGAAACAAAACCTTCCAAGATAACTATGGAATGTAAAGGCTAAAACGGAGCCTGCTGCAAAACCTTAAGAACAAGGTTAAGGCTCCAAGGAGGAGCAACAGGTTTAAACACAGGCCTGATTCTGACCAGGGCCTGACAAAAGGATTGAACGTCTGGTACATCCGCCAGACGTTTATGTAACAGAATAGATAATGCAGAAATCTGACCTTTCAGAGTACTGACTGACAATACCTTCCTAGAGAAAAGACAAAATACTAGGAATGCTGACCCTACTCCAAGAGTAGCCCTTGGATTCACACCAAATAAAGGTATTTACCCCATACCTTATAGTAAATCTTTCTAGTAACAGGTTTACGAGCCTGAATCATGGTCTCAATGACCGACTCAGGAAAAAAAACACGCTTAGACAGAACTAAGCGTTTAATCTCCAAGTAGCCAGCTTCAGAGAAACGAGATTTGGGAGAAGGAATGGACCCTGAGTTAGAAGGTCCTTCCTCAGCAGGAACCTCCAACAAGGAAGAGAAGACATCTTTACTAGGTCTGCATACCACATCCTGCGAGGCCACGCAGGACCTAAAAGAATCCTTGATGCTCTCTCCTGTTTGATACGAGCAATGACTCGTGGAAGGAGAGCAAACGGAAGAAACAGGTATGCTAAACCGAAGCCCAAAGGAACCGCCAGAGCATCTATCAGGGCAGCCTGTGGATCTCTTGACCTTAAACCTTACCTTGGAAGCTTGGCGTTCTGCCGAAACGCCATCAGATCCAACTCCGGCGTCCCAAATTTGAGGGTTAACCTGGAAAACACCTCCGGATGGAGAGCCCACTCCCCTGGATGAAATGTCTTTCTGCTCAGGAAAACCACTTCCCAGTTGTCCACTCCTGGAATGTGGATATCAGATAAACAATTGTGAGCTTCCGCCCACAGAATAATCCAAGCCACCTCCTTCTTGGCTAAGGAACTCCAAGTTCCTCCTTGGTGGTTGATGTAAGCCACTGAGGTGATATAGTCCAACTGCAACCTGATAAACCGGCTAAGGACAACTGTAGGCCAAGCCATCAGAGCATTGTAAATCACTCAACTCGAAGATGTTTATGGGGAGAGCAGACTCCTTCCGAGTCCATAGTCCTTGCGCCTTTAAAGAAAGTCCCAGACTGCTCCCCAGCCCAGCAGGCTGGCGTTCGTTATCACAATCAGCCAGGAAGGTCTCCGGAAGCCTGTGCCCTGAGACAGATGCTCCTGAGAAAACCACCACGGGAGAGAGTCTCTTGTTAACTGGTATAGATCTATCCTCTGAGATAAATCCGAATGGTCTCCGATCCATTGTCTGAGCATGCATAACTGCAGAGCTCTCAAACGGGATCGAGCAAATGAATGATGTCCATGGAAGCGACCATCAGACCAATTACCTCCATACATTGAGCCACTGATGGACGAACAGTAGACTGCAGAGAGGCAAGAGGAAAGAAACTTTGACTTTCTGACCTCTGTCAGAAATATTCTCATAGATAGGGAATCTATTATGGTCCCTAAGAAAACTACCCGTATAACTGGAACAAGGGAACTCTTTTCAGGCTCAGTTTCCAATCATTGAAACGAAAAAGACAACAAGATCTCTGTACGAGAGTTTGCTTGTTGAACAGAGGACGCCTAGACCAACGTAACATCCAGGTAGGGCGCCACTACAATTAAAATTCTGGGAGCTGTGTCAAGTCCAAACGTAAGAGCCACCAACTGAAAATGTTAGCCTAGAAAGGCGATTTCAGGAACATGAAGATACGCATCCTTCAGGCCTATTGTCGTCAGGAACTGACTCCCTTAGACCAAGGGAAGAATGGAACGAATAGTATCCATTTTGAAGGACGGTATTCTGAAAAAACGAATTATGCTTACCTAATAATTTTCTTTTCTTCTGACGGGAAGAGTCCACAGCTGCATTCATTACATTTGGAAATTCACCAGGTGGAGGCAAAGACTCCTCAGACAAAGGCTTAAATACCTCCCCCCTTTTCCCTTATCCCCCAGTCATTCTGCCAAGGAAACATGGAACAGTAGGAGAAATATCAGGGTGAAAAAGGTGCCAGAAGAACAAAAAATACAACCGCCCAAAGATAAAACGTGGGCGGGAAGCTGTGGAATCTTCCCATCAGAAGAAAAGAAAATTATCAGGTGAGCATAATTTAAGTTTTTCTTCTTAAACGGGAAGAGTCCACAGCTGCATTAATTAATTTTAGGAAAACAATACCCACGCTAGAGAGGACACTGAATGCAACAAAGGGCGGGTACAGAAGGCGGCCCCGTCGAAGGGCAACACAGCCTGAAATTATCCAACACCCAATAAAAAACTATCACTAGAAAAACATAATTTATGCGTACCTGATAAGTTTATTTCTCTTGTGGTGTATCCAGTCCACGGATCATCCATTACTTGTGGGATATTCTCATTCCCAACAGGAAGTTGCAAGAGGATCACCCACAGCAGAGCTGCTATATAGCTCCTCCCCTAAATGCCATATCCAGTCATTCGACCGAAACAAGCCGAGAAAGGAGAAACCATAGGGTGCAGTGGTGACTGTAGTTTAAATTAAAATTTAGACCTGCCTTAAAAAGACAGGGCGGGCCGTGGACTGGATACACCACAAGAGAAAATTTTTTAGCAGGTAAGCATAAATTATGTTTTCTCTTGTAAGGTGTATCCAGTCCACGGATCATCCATTACTTGTGGGATACCAATACCAAAGCTAAAGTACACGGATGAATGGAGGGACAAGGCAGGCTTAAATGGAAGGAACCACTGCCTGTAGAAACTTTCTCCCAAAAATAGCCTCCGAAGAAGCAAAAGTATCAAATTTGTAAAATTTTGAAAATGTATGAAGCGAAGACAAAGTCGCCGCCTTGCAAATCTGTTCAACAGAAGCCTCATTTTTAAAGGCCCAGGTGGAAGCCACAGCTCTAGTAGAATGAGCTGTAATCCTTTCAGGGGGCTGCTGTCCAGCAGTCTCATAGGCTAAGCGTATTACGCTCCGAAGCCAAAAAGAAAGAGAGGTTGCCGAAGCTTTTTGACCTCTCCTCTGTCCAGAGTAAACAACAAACAGTGTAGATGTTTGGCGAAAATCTTTAGTAGCTTGTAAGTAAAACTTTAAAGCACGGACCACGTCCAGATTATGTAAAAGGCGTTCCTTCTTTGAAGAAGGATTAGGACACAATGATGGAACAACAATCTCTTGATTGATATTCTTGTTAGAAACTACCTTAGGTAAAAACCCAGGTTTTGTACGCAGAACTACCTTATCTGCATGGAAAATCAGATAAGGAGAATCACATTGTAAGGCAGATAACTCAGAGACTCTCCGAGCCGAGGAAATAGCCATCAAAAACAGAACTTTCCAAGATAAAAGTTTGATATCAATGGAATGAAGGAGTTCAAACGGAACCCCTTGAAGAACTTTAAGAACCAAGTTTAAACTCCATGGGGAGCAACAGGTTTAAACACAGGCTTAATTCTAACCAAAGCCTGACAAAAAGCTTGAACGTCTGGAACTTCTGCCAGACGCTTGTGCAAAAGAATAGACAGAGCAGAAATCTGTCCCTTTAAAGAACTAGCTGATAATCCTTTTTCCAAACCCTCTTGGAGAAAGGACAATATCCTAGGAATCCTAACCTTACTCCATGAGTAATTCTTGGATTCACACCAATAAAAGGTATTTACGCCATATCTTATGGTAGATTTTCCTGGTGACAGGCTTTCGTGCCTGTATAAGGGTATCAATGACTGACTCGGAGAAGCCACGCTTTCATTAAATCAAGCGTTCAATCTCCATGCAGTCAGTCTCAGAGAAATTAGATTTGGATGATTGAAAGGACCTTGTAGTAGAAGGTCTTGTCTCAGAGGCAGGGTCCATGGTGGAAAGGATGACATGTCCACTAGGTCTGCATACCAGGTCCTGCGTGGCCACGCAGGCGCTATCAAGATCACCGATGCTCTCTCCTGTTTGATTTTGGCAATCAGTCGAGGGAGCAGAGGAAACGGTGGAAACACATAAGCCAGGTTGAAGAACCAAGGCGCTGCTAGAGCATCTATCAGTGCCGCTTCTGGGTCCCTGGACCTGGATCCGTAACAAGGAAGCTTGGCGTTCTGGCGAGACGCCATGAAATCCAGTGTTTGCCCCAACGATGAACCAATTGAGCAAACACCTCCGGATGGAGTTCCCACTCCCCCGGATGAAAAGTCTGACGACTTAGAAAATCCGCCTCCCAGTTCTCTACACCTGGGATATGGATTGCTGATAGGTGGCAAGAGTGAGTCTCTGCCCAACGAATTATCTTGGAGACATCTAACATCGCTAGGGAACTCCTGGTTCCCCCTTGATGGTTGATGTAAGCCACAGTCGTGATGTTGTCCGACTGAAATCTGATAAACCTCAGGGTTGCTAACTGAGGCCAAGCTAGAAGAGCATTGAATATTGCTCTTAACTCCAGAATATTTATTGGGTCCACGATCCCTGAGCCTTCGGGGAATTCCAGACTGCACCCCAACCTAGAAGGCTGGCATCTGTTGTTACAATTGTCCAATCTGGCCTGCGAAAGGTCATACCTTTGGACAGATGGACCCGAGATAGCCACCAGAGAAGAGAATCTCTGGTCTCTTGATCCAGATTTAGCAGAGGGGACAAATCTGTGTAATCCCCATTCCACTGACTTAGCATGCATAGTTGCAGCGGTCTGAGATGTAGGCGCGCAAATGGCACTATGTCCATCGCCGCTACCATCAAGCCGATTACTTCCATACACTGAGCCACCGAAGGGCGCGGAATAGAATGAAGAACACGGCAAGATTTTAGAAGCTTTGATAACCTGGATTCTGTCAGGTAAATCTTCATTTTTACAGAATCTATCAGAGTCCCTAGGAAGGAGACTCTTGTGAGTGGGGATAGAGAACTCTTTTCCTCGTTCACCTTCCACCCATGTGACCTGAGAAATGCCAGAACTATGTCCGTATGTGACTTGGCAATCTGAAAGCTTGACGCCTGTATCAGGATGTCGTCCAGATAAGGGGCCACTGATATACCTCGCGGTCTTAGGACTGCCAGAAGCGATCCCAGAACCTTTGTAAAGATTCTTGGAGCTGTAGCTAACCCGAAGGGAAGAGCCACAAATTGGTAATGCCTGTCCAGAAAGGCAAACCTTAGGAACCGATGATGATCTTTGTGAATCGGTATGTGAAGGTAAGCATCCTTCAAATCCACTGTGGTCATGTACTGACCCTCCTGTATCATAGGTAGGATGGTCCAAATAGTTTCCATTTTGAACGATGGAACTCTGAGGAATTTGTTTAAGATCTTTAGATCCAAAATGGGTCTGAAGGTTCCCTCTTTTTTGGGAACCACAAACAGATTTGAATAAAAACCCTGTCCCTGTTCCGACTGTGGAATTGGACAGATCACTCCCATAACTAGGAGGTCTTCCACACAGCATAAGAATGCCTCTTTCTTTATCTGGTTTACAGATAATCTCGAAAGGTGAAATCTCCCTTGAGGAGGGGAAGCTTTGAAGTCCAGAAGATATCCCTGAGATATGATCTCCAACGCCCAGGGATCCTGAACATCTCTTGCCCACACCTGGGCGAAGAGAGAAAGTCTGCCCCCTACTAGATCCGTTACCGAATAGGGGGCCGTTACTTCATGCTGTCTTAGAGGCAGCAGCAGGCTTTCTGGCCTGCTTGCCTTTGTTCCAGGACTGGTTAGGTTTCCAGCCCGGCTTGGATTAAGCAAAAGTTCCCTCTTGTCTTGTAGCAGAGGAAGTTGATGCTGCACCTGCCTTGAAGTTTCGAAAGGCACGAAAATTAGACTGTTTGGCCTTTGATTTGGCCCTGTCCTGAGGAAGGGTATGACCCTTACCTCCAGTAATGCCAGCAATAATTTCCTTCAAACCAGGCCCGAATAGGGTCTGCCCCTTGAAGGGAATGTTAAGTAATTTAGACTTTGAAGTCACGTCAGCTGACCAAGATTTAAGCCATAGCGCCCTACGCGCCTGGATGGCGAATGCAGAATTCTTAGCCGTTAGTTTAGTCAAATGAACAATGGCGTCAGAAACAAAAGAATTAGCTAGCTTAAGTGTTTTAAGCTTGTCAAGTATTTCAGTCAATGGAGTAGCTGTCTGAAAGGCCTCTTTCAGAGACTCAAACCAGAACGCCGCAGCAGCAGTGACAGGCGCAATGCATGCAAGGGGCTGCAGGATAAAACCTTGTTGAATAAACATTTTAAGGTAACCTTCTAATTTTTTATCCATTGGATCTGAAAAAGCACAACTGTCCTCGACAGGGATAGTGGTACGCTTTGCTAAAGTAGAAACTGCTCCCTCCACCTTAGGGACCGTCTGCCATAAGTCCCGTGTGGTGGCGTCTATTGGAAACATTTTTCTAAAAATAGGAGGGGGAGAAAACGGCACACCGGGTCTATCCCACTCCTTATTAATAATTTCTGTAAACCTTTTAGGTATTGGAAAAACATCAGTACACACCGGCACTGCATATTATTTATCCAGTCTACACAATTTCTCTGGTACTGCAATTGTGTCACAGTCATTCAGAGCAGCTAACACCTCCCCAAGCAATACACGGAGGTTCTCAAGCTTAAATATAAAAGTAGAAATATCTGAATCAGGTTTCCCCGAATCAGAAATGTCACCCACAGACTGAAGCTCTCCTTCCTCAGCTTCTGCATATTGTGACGCAGTATCAGACATGGGCCTTTGTCCTACAAAGTAATCGCTATGGGCGTCTTTGATGTACTTGGCGCCATTTTAGCGTGAGTCCCTTGAGCGGGAGTCAAAGGGTCTGACACGTGGGGAGAGTTAGTCGGCATAACTTCCCCCTCGCCAGAATCCTCTGGTGATAAATTTTTTAAAGATAAAAGCTGATCTTTATTGTTTAAAGTGAAATCAATACATTTAGTACACATTCTCATATGGGGTTCCACCATGGCTTTTAAACATAATGAACAAGGAGTTTCCTCTATGTCAGACATGTTTATACAGACTAGCAATGAGACTAGCAAGCTTGGAAAACACTTTACATCAAGTTAAACAAGCAATATAAAAAACGTTACTGTGCCTTTAAGGGAAACAAATTTTGCTAAAATTTGAAATAACAGTGAAAAAAGGCAGTTAAACTAACGAAATTTTTACAGTGTATGTAACAAGTTAGCAGAGCATTGCACCCACTTGCAAATGGATGATTAACCCCTTAATACAAAAAACGGATTAACAAATTGAAAAAAACAGTCACAACAACTGCCACAGCTCCACTGTGGCTTTACCTTCCTCAATATATGACTTTTGAAGCCTTTTGAGCCCTTCAGAGATGTCCTAAAGCATGCAGGGGACTGCTGAGGGAAGCTGAATGTCTGTCTGTAATTTTAACTGCGCAAAAAAGCGCTAAAAACAGAATTTATGTTTACCTGATAAATTACTTTCTCCAACGGTGTGTCCGGTCCACGGCGTCATCCTTACTTGTGGGATATTCTCTTCCCCAACAGGAAATGGCAAAGAGCCCAGCAAAGCTGGTCACATGATCCCTCCTAGGCTCCGCCTTCCCCAGTCATTCGACCGACGTAAAGGAGGAATATTTGCATAGGAGAAATCATATGATACCGTGGTGACTGTAGTTAAAGAAAATAAATTATCAGACCTGATTAAAAAACCAGGGCGGGCCGTGGACCGGACACACCGTTGGAGAAAGTAATTTATCAGGTAAACATAAATTCTGTTTTCTCCAACATAGGTGTGTCCGGTCCACGGCGTCATCCTTACTTGTGGGAACCAATACCAAAGCTTTAGGACACGGATGAAGGGAGGGAGCAAATCAGGTCACCTAAATGGAAGGCACCACGGCTTGCAAAACCTTTCTCCCAAAAATAGCCTCAGAAGAAGCAAAAGTATCAAACTTGTAAAATTTGGTAAAAGTGTGCAGTGAAGACCAAGTCGCTGCCTTACATATCTGATCAACAGAAGCCTCGTTCTTGAAGGCCCATGTGGAAGCCACAGCCCTAGTGGAATGAGCTGTGATTCTTTCAGGAGGCTGCCGTCCGGCAGTCTCGTAAGCCAATCTGATGATGCTTTTAATCCAAAAAGAGAGAGAGGTAGAAGTTGCTTTTTGACCTCTCCTTTTACCAGAATAAACAACAAACAAGGAAGATGTTTGTCTAAAATCCTTTGTAGCATCTAAATAGAATTTTAGAGCGCGAACAACATCCAAATTGTGCAACAAACGTTCCTTCTTTGAAACTGGATTCGGACACAAAGAAGGCACGACTATCTCCTGGTTAATGTTTTTGTTAGAAACAACTTTCGGAAGAAAACCAGGTTTAGTACGTAAAACCACCTTATCTGCATGGAACACCAGATAAGGAGGAGAACACTGCAGAGCAGATAATTCTGAAACTCTTCTAGCAGAAGAAATTGCAACCAAAAACAAAACTTTCCAAGATAATAACTTAATATCAACGGAATGTAAGGGTTCAAACGGAACCCCCTGAAGAACTGAAAGAACTAAATTGAGACTCCAGGGAGGAGTCAAAGGTTTGTAAACAGGCTTGATTCTAACCAGAGCCTGAAAAAAAGCTTGAACATCTGGCACAGCTGCCAGCTTTTTGTGAAGTAACACAGACAAGGCAGAAATCTGTCCCTTCAAGGAACTTGCAGATAATCCTTTCTCCAATCCTTCTTGAAGAAAGGATAGAATCTTAGGAATTTTTACCTTGTCCCAAGGGAAACCTTTAGATTCACACCAACAGATATATTTTTTCCATATTTTGTGGTAAATTTTTCTAGTTACAGGCTTTCTGGCCTGAACAAGAGTATCAATAACAGAATCTGAGAACCCTCGCTTTGATAAGATCAAGCGTTCAATCTCCAAGCAGTCAGTTGGAGTGAGACCAGATTCGGATGTTCGAACGGACCTTGAACAAGGTGGTCTCGTCTCAAAGGTAGCTTCCATGGTGGAGCCGATGACATATTCACCAGGTCTGCATACCAAGTCCTGCGTGGCCACGCAGGAGCTATCAAGATCACCGATGCCCTCTCCTGATTGATCCTGGCTACCAGCCTGGGGATGAGAGGAAACGGCGGGAATACATAAGCTAGTTTGAAGGTCCAAGGTGCTACTAGTGCATCTACTAGAGTCGCCTTGGGATCCCTGGATCTGGACCCGTAGCAAGGAACCTTGAAGTTCTGACGAGAGGCCATCAGATCCATGTCTGGAATGCCCCACAGTTGAGTAATGTGGGCAAAGATTTCCGGATGGAGTTCCCACTCCCCCGGATGTAATGTCTGACGACTCAGAAAATCCGCTTCCCAATTTTCCACTCCTGGGATGTGGATTGCAGACAAGTGGCAGGAGTGAGTCTCCGCCCATTGAATGATTTTGGTCACTTCTTCCATCGCCAGGGAACTCCTTGTTCCCCCCTGATGGTTGATGTACGCAACAGTCGTCATGTTGTCTGATTGAAACCGTATGAACTTGGCCTTTGCTAGCTGAGGCCAAGCCTTGAGAGCATTGAGTATCGCTCTCAGTTCCATATTTATCGGTAGAAGAGATTCTTCCCGAGACCAAAGACCCTGAGCTTTCAGGGGTCCCCAGACCGCGCCCCAGCCCATCAGACTGGCGTCGGTCGTGACAATGACCCACTCTGGTCTGCGGAAGCTCATCCCCTGTGACAGGTTGTCCAGGGACAGCCACCAACGGAGTGAATCTCTGGTCCTCTGATTTACTTGTATCGTCGGAGACAAGTCTGTATAGTCCCCATTCCACTGACTGAGCATGCACAGTTGTAATGGTCTTAGATGAATGCGCGCAAAAGGAACTATGTCCATTGCCGCTACCATCAAACCTATTACTTCCATGCACTGCGCTATGGAAGGAAGAGGAACGGAATGAAGTATTTGACAAGAGTTTAGAAGTTTTGTTTTTCTGGCCTCTGTCAGAAAAATCCTCATTTCTAAGGAGTCTATTATTGTTCCCAAGAAGGGAACCCTCGTTGACGGAGATAGAGAACTCTTTTCTACGTTCACTTTCCATCCGTGAGATCTGAGAAAGGCCAGGACAATGTCCGTGTGAGCCTTTGCTAGAGGAAGGGACGATGCTTGAATCAGAATGTCGTCCAAGTAAGGTACTACTGCAATGCCCCTTGGTCTTAGCACCGCTAGAAGGGACCCTAGTACCTTTGTGAAAATCCTTGGAGCAGTGGCTAATCCGAACGGAAGTGCCACGAACTGGTAATGCTTGTCCAGGAATGCGAACCTTAGGAACCGATGATGTTCCTTGTGGATAGGAATATGTAGATATGCATCCTTTAAATCCACCGTGGTCATGAATTGACCTTCCTGGATGGAAGGAAGAATTGTTCGAATGGTTTCCATTTTGAACGATGGAACCTTGAGAAACTTGTTTAGGATCTTGAGATCTAAGATTGGTCTGAACGTTCCCTCTTTTTTGGGAACTACGAACAGATTGGAGTAGAACCCCATCCCTTGTTCTCCTAATGGAACAGGATGAATCACTCCCATTTTTAACAGGTCTTCTACACAATGTAAGAATGCCTGTTTTTTTATGTGGTCTGAAGACAATTGAGACCTGTGGAACCTCCCCCTTGGGGGAAGCCCTTTGAATTCCAGAAGATAACCTTGGGAGACTATTTCTAGCGCCCAAGGATCCAGAACATCTCTTGCCCAAGCCTGAGCGAAGAGAGAGAGTCTGCCCCCCACCAGATCCGGTCCCGGATCGGGGGCCAACATCTCATGCTGTCTTGGTAGCAGTGGCAGGTTTCTTGGCCTGCTTTCCCTTGTTCCAGCCTTGCATTGGTCTCCAGGCTGGCTTGGCTTGAGAAGTATTACCCTCTTGCTTAGAGGACGTAGCACTTGGGGCTGGTCCGTTTCTACGAAAGGGACGAAAATTAGGTTTATTTTTGGCCTTGAAAGACCTATCCTGAGGAAGGGCGTGGCCCTTGCCCCCAGTGATATCAGAGATAATCTCTTTCAAGTCAGGGCCAAACAGCGTTTTCCCCTTGAAAGGAATGTTAAGCAATTTGTTCTTGGAAGACGCATCCGCTGACCAAGATTTTAACCAAAGCGCTCTGCGCGCCACAATAGCAAACCCAGAATTTTTCGCCGCTAACCTAGCCAATTGCAAAGTGGCGTCTAGGGTGAAAGAATTAGCCAATTTAAGAGCACGGATTCTGTCCATAATCTCCTCATAAGAAGGAGAATTACTAGTGATCGCCTTTTCTAGCTCATCGAACCAGAAACACGCGGCTGTAGTGACAGGGACAATGCATGAAATTGGTTGTAGAAGGTAACCTTGCTGAACAAACATCTTTTTAAGCAAACCTTCTAATTTTTTATCCATAGGATCTTTGAAAGCACAACTATCTTCTATGGGTATAGTGGTGCGTTTGTTTAGAGTAGAAACCGCCCCCTCGACCTTGGGAACTGTCTGCCATAAGTCCTTTCTGGGGTCGACCATAGGAAACAATTTTTTAAATATGGGGGGAGGGACGAAAGGTATACCGGGCCTTTCCCATTCTTTATTTACAATGTCCGCCACCCGCTTGGGTATAGGAAAAGCTTCGGGGGGCCCCGGGACCTCTAGGAACTTGTCCATTTTACATAGTTTCTCTGGGATGACCAAATTCTCACAATCATCCAGAGTGGATAACACCTCCTTAAGCAGAGCGCGGAGATGTTCCAACTTAAATTTAAATGTAATCACATCAGGTTCAGCTTGTTGAGAAATTTTCCCTGAATCTGAAATTTCTCCCTCAGACAAAACCTCCCTGGCCCCCTCAGACTGGTGTAGGGGCCCTTCAGAAACAATATCATCAGCGTCCTCATGCTCTTCAGTATTTTCTAAAACAGAGCAGTCACGCTTTCGCTGATAAGTGGGCATTTTGGCTAAAATGTTTTTGATAGAATTATCCATTACAGCCGTTAATTGTTGCATAGTAAGGAGTATTGGCGCGCTAGATGTACTAGGGGCCTCTTGTGTGGGCAAGACTGGTGTAGACGAAGGAGGGGATGATGCAGTACCATGCTTACTCCCCTCACTTGAGGAATCATCTTGGGCATCATTTTCTCTAAATTTTGTGTCACATAAATCACATCTATTTAAATGAGAAGGGACCTTGGCTTCCCCACATTCAGAACACAGTCTATCTGGCAGTTCAGACATGTTAAACAGGCATAAACTTGATAACAAAGTACAAAAAACGTTTTAAAATAAAACCGTTACTGTCACTTTAAATTTTAAACTGAACACACTTTATTACTGCAATTGCGAAAAAGTATGAAGGAATTGTTCAAAATTCACCAAAATTTCACCACAGTGTCTTAAAGCCTTAAAAGTATTGCACACCAAATTTGGAAGCTTTAACCCTTAAAATAACGGAACCGGAGCCGTTTTTATATTTAACCCCTTTACAGTCCCTGGTATCTGCTTTGCTGAGACCCAACCAAGCCCAAAGGGGAATACGATACCAAATGACGCCTTCAGAAAGTCTTTTCTATGTATCAGAGCTCCTCACACATGCATCTGCATGTCATGCTTCTCAAAAACAAGTGCGCAATACAGGCGCGAAAATGAGACTCTGCCTATGATTAGGGAAAGCCCCTAGAGAATAAGGTGTCCAATACAGTGCCTGCCGGTTATTTTACAAAATTCCCAAGATTAAAATAATTCCTCAAGGCTATGGAGTATAAAATATGTTTATATATAAATCGATTTAGCCCAGAAAATGTCTACAGTCTTAAAAAGCCCTTGTGAAGCCCTTATTTACTGTCTGTAATAAAATGGCTTACCGGATCCCATAGGGAAAATGACAGCTTCCAGCATTACATCGTCTTGTTAGAATGTGTCATACCTCAAGCAGCAAAAGTCTGCTCACTGTTCCCCCAACTGAAGTTAATTCCTCTCAACAGTCCTGTGTGGAACAGCCATCGATTTTAGTAACGGTTGCTAAAATCATTTTCCTCTTACAAACAGAAATCTTCATCTCTTTTCTGTTTCAGAGTAAATAGTACATACCAGCACTATTTTAAAATAACAAACTCTTGATTGAATAATAAAAACTACAGTTAAACACTAAAAAACTCTAAGCCATCTCCGTGGAGATGTTGCCTGTACAACGGCAAAGAGAATGACTGGGGAAGGCGGAGCCTAGGAGGGATCATGTGACCAGCTTTGCTGGGCTCTTTGCCATTTCCTGTTGGGGAAGAGAATATCCCACAAGTAAGGATGACGCCGTGGACCGGACACACCTATGTTGGAGAAATAGGCCCCTCCCACTCATATTACAACAGTGGAAAGCCTCAGGAAACTGTTTCTAGGCAAAAATCAAGCCAGCCATGTGGAAAAAACTAGGCCCCAATAAGTTTTATCACCAAAGCATATAGAAAAACGATTAAACATGCCAGCAAACGTTTTATATTGCACATTAATCAGAGTATATACCTCTGATAGCAAGCCTGATACTAGTCGCTATTAAATCACTGTATTTAGGCTTAACTTACATTAATCCGGTATCAGCAGCTTTTTTCTAGCAAATTCCATCCCTAGAAAAACTTAAACTGCACATACCTTATTTGCAGGATAACCTGCACGCCATTCTCCCTCTGAAGTTACCTCACTCCTCAGACATATGTGAGAACAGCAGTGGATCTTAGTTACTTCTGCTAAGATCTTAGAAAAACGCAGGCAGATTCTTCTTCTAAATGCTGCCTGAGATAAAATAGTACAACTCCAGTACCATTTAAAAACAATAAACTTTTGATTGAAGAAAAAACTAACTATATTACACCACTTTCCTCTTACTACCTCCAGCTATGTTGAGAGTTTGCAAGAGAATGACTGGGTATGGCAGTTAGGGGAGGAGCTATATAGCAGCTCTGCTGTGGGTGATCCTCTTGCAACTTCCTGTTGGGAAGGAGGAGAATATCCCACAAGTAATGGATGATCCGTGGACTGGATACACCTTACAAGAGAAATAAGGGGTAAAAACCGGAAAACAACAAGTAACTGGCCATTAGTTAAACAGCCTGCAAAGCCGTGTTAGAGACCACTCAGAATCCCTAGAGACCACTGAGCACAAAGGCCTCCGAGGAGCCGAGCCCCGCAGCTCTCTGCTCCCACGAAACGTACCCCTGACCCGAAGGAAGAAAACCTCCCTCTACCCCCCGAGGGGAAGAACAGAGGACCCAATAAGAAATCCAAAGGACCACCAACAAAGGTATGAAAAAACCTCAAAAAAACTAAAGCGAACCCAAGAGTGATCACGAGGAAAAACAAAGGTCCACCCTCAGATCCATAACAGTACCACATAAATTACGGTGCTCCAAGGAAGCCGCAAGCTCCCCACTGTACCATAGTCTAGCCGAAACAACCGTTAAACTAGACAAACATAGGTAGGCTAACTGACTTAGCAGATAAAAAAGGATCTCTGTGAGAACACAGAGCCACCTCTGAACAAGAACTCACGAGGCCCAGTCTCAAGGCAGCAAAGCTGACCCTAAGTCATTGTGGGACATTATACCACAGAGAAATGCCGAAAAATATCATCAACAACTCTTGTCCAGGAAGAATACGGACCCTAGAAGAGTTCCAACACCAGCAGCAAATGCAACCGGTGGAGGGATGGACACCGAGAACTCCCCACCGAAGGTAGAATAACGGAATTAACTGAAAGTACATGGTCAAGACCCAACAGAGCGGACAGATCCCCGACCCCCACTCCGAGGGAACAGGCCCAGTCCAAAAGGCTGGCAATGACAAATACAGAGAATACAAAATTCTCTGAAGCAGACCTCAGGAAGATAAAGGAGGAGCCTAAGAGGAAAAGCGAAACCCCTGGGAGAACAACTCTGACCAACACTTAAATCTGGCATGTTACCATGACAGAAAAACTACATGCTCGGGTTCCAGGACCCATACACAGCTCCCTTCCCAAAAGAAGGAACACTCCCAAAAAGGAAGATAGGACACTGAACTAAAGCAACCTAATACCAGAATCCGTCCCCATGACCTCGTGCACGCAAGGAAAGGATAAGAATCCCTCGGATAAGAACAACCCTCGGGGCCTCAACGGATACGGTGATGCTTCCAAAACCTCCCCAAAGGTGGGCAAACACAAGAACCAAATCCCCAGCCATAGGCATGGAGAAGAGGATGTAGAGAAATGGTAAAAACCATACCAATTGATAAGAGACCATTCGGCCATTACCACCAGCTCAGTTTATACAAACAACCACAATCCCACACCAAGGTGTAATAGCTGCCCCTGACGACAATTGTAGGATCCTGCCTGAGAGACAGTATAACTAATTGTCAGGCCGTTACCAAATCTCCCCTTAGAGGCACAACCGATCCCCCCTTGAAGGGACAAGCGGATGTTCCAAAACCTAATGGTTGAAACTGAACTGCTCAGTACCGAACCCAGAATCCTGACCTCGAAATCTCAGGCAAGAGACAGTCATAAACCAGACCCCCAGAACCTGGACTGGCCGAATGTTCTAACCCCCTGAGGAACCATCAAGTTGCCTCACACAGTGCATCCCACATCCCAATGTCCTTGGACATTGGGCACTCGCAAAAGAATCAGACCAAAGAGCCTAGAAGGACATCTTAACAGGCCTAAGAAAATGACAACCAGCACCCGGAGGTGGAACTGAACCCAGGACCCTCTATTTGTAAGCCCAAAGAGCTAGATCTCCTAGAGGGTCGAAGGGCAACACCCCAGAGTTTAAATATCACGTGGATTACAAGGGACAGGCTCCAAACCAGCCCTTAGGTTGAGAAGACTACAATCTCCAAAAATCCCTACAGGATCAGCCTCCCAGAAATCCCTGTACTGCACAAGGAATAACGATGGGAGCCTCACAACTCCTGACAGACAAACTAACCAGGGGAAAGAAAAATGAGAATAGCCCCAACCTCTGCGCTCTCATATAAGAAAGCGAGCAAGATACCGAAAAGGAAGAAGGACATGCCCGAACTTCCAGACACAGATGACCTGACCACCCAAGAAGGGAAAAAAACAGCCCCAGCAACCTACGAGAGGTACTGCGACTAGGCCACAAGAACCGACGTCCAGAAACTACCAAGAGTGAAAACAAAAATCCATCTGGTACCCCAGACTTCCAGAGGTCATCCTAACCTCCAAACTATAAGGGAATGGAGAACTTTGGTTCAGAGTCCAAGGGACCTCCAGAACCCACAATGAGCCTTTAGCAGGATCCGAGCCCGGAACCCTCTACATTAGGACAAAGTGAACATCCAACAGGATAACCGGCACCACGTGGGTGACATGAACCGTAAGGAACAGCAGCTAGCGCCCGGTACAAGAACACTCCAGAACTGTCCGAGGTCCAAGAAAACTTGAAGCCCCCACAGGGATCGATAAACTATAAACACAACTATGTCTTTATATAGTAATGAGCAACTTCCAAGGAAGTGCCCACAAAATCAAAAGTATCAGTTCCAGAGAAGCCATGTTCCCAAAACGGAAAATTATAACAGACATGAGCTTCTTAAAACAAATCAAACACATCCTAACCGGATCAAATAAAATTAAAGCAGCACCCGTGGGTGAACGCCCAAGGAGAATGGGCACGCTAACAGTACCAGCCGATCAGAGGCCCCATGCTCCCAAGCTCAGAACTGGAACAGATACTATTAAAAAAAAAAAAAAAAAAAAAACTGAGACATCAAGGAGATTGGCTTCATCCCCATACATCTAACCCAGTTTGCCATCCGGCACAAAAAAAACCGAGGATTCCTCGGCCCACTAGGACCGGAATCCTCCAGCACCGCCAAAACATGCCTTAATAGGACACGAAGACATGCCGGGTCTATAACGGAAGGCAAAATGTTCCGCGGCCGGATCGATGGATGACCCCAGCCCTGAGGGTGGGCCCCTGAAGTCTCAGAGGCAATCGCTTCCCCAGAGGGCCGAACTGAATCAGGCGATCTCACACTCGACTGGCTATGGTTAACAGAACACGGACAGTATCTTAAAAATACTTCTCTTGGGAGATATAAATGTGCCAGAGCCATAGATATGGCCATGCAGTACCGTGCTATAACCTCTGGAGGAAACAAGCCGCCTTCCCGGAGGAGTAACGGCCATAGGGACACCTGTTTGCGTAGCAAAAGAAGGTTCTGGGGCACGAGCCTCACAGGACATGGAATCCTCAGGGGAGGATGGCTCAACGCACTCTAAGCTCCCTGATTCGGGGGAAGAGAGCACTCTAGAACGGCAATTGGAACATAACTGATGGGCATGGATAACCGGGCCATTTTGATACTCTTCGCAAGACGTATACACCGAATATCCGTCTCTAAAAAATCAGAATCCTCCATAACTTGTAGATTGCAATTATGGTCAAACACTAAACGACACCCTTTTACACCCCCAATGGCTGGGGCACTCACCACCTCCTGTGAACCAGACAGATAACGAACAGACTCGCTCCGTTGCTACTCGGTCAGAGTACGGAAACGGATATACAACATTACCACACCCGTTCACGAGGTGCACCGTGTAAGCAAAAAAAGGCGCGCTAGTCTAATAGGACCGCGCCAACTGATAAGGACGTTATGTTCCGAATAGCCATGACCCCAAGTATCACTACACATTAGCAGACAGAATCACATAACAAACATGATTAAAGTGCCACCTGTTCAATAACCCCCCTCAGGAGATATTAACCCTTGATTCAATAGGATAAAGGAGTCCCACTTGGACCCTGACTTCTTTCATTGACTTTACATTCACATATCAAAATAAAATGAAACAATCTTACCGGAATCTACGCCGTGGAACAGAAACAAGGGCCGTTCAAGTTTGACAGATAGTAGCCTCACTTCTGACATGGACTTGAGTGAATAAAGGCAGGCAGCGAAACTCGTTAAATCTGATTGCCAAGGAGCTGTTAATATGAGTCGGGATGGTTTCGCAGAAAGACTTCCCCTGCATCTCCGGACTGTAACTTTTATCCATGCTCTCACTGAGAGGCTGACAGGATTACTTAAAACTCAAATCCCATTTCGAAGAGTACTACCCTACATAAGAGACTAACTTCAATCTTCCGACACTTCTCTGCCAACCTCCTGTGACGAAAGGCAAAGAATGACTGGGGGATGAGGGAAGTGGGGGAGGTATTTAAGCTTTTGGCTGGGGTGTCTTTGCCTCCTCCTTGTGGCCATGTTCTAAATTCCCAAAAGTAATGAATGCAGCTGTGGACTCTACCCGTTTAAGAAAAAAACTTGTTTAGACACCTCAGGTCTAGGCTAGGTCAGAAAGCTCTCTCTTTTTGGGAACCACGAACAGAGTTGGATAAATTCCTAGACCCTGTTCCCTTACAGGAAAGAACTATCATTCCCAGGGAGAAAAGAACCTGAACAAATTTCAAGAACGCCTCTCTTAATATGGATTGCAGATAATCTTGAGAGGTCCTGGAACCCTGAGATAGAATGACCACAGCCCAAGGATCTGGAACATTTCGTATTCATGCTTGATAAAATGAGAAAGTCTGCCCCCCACATAATCTGATCCCGGTTCGGGGTAAACCCTTCACGCTGATGTAGACTCAGCTGTGTGTTTCTTTGATTGCTTTCCCTTGTTCCAAGACTGATTGGGTTTCCAAGAAGACTTGGAGTGTTCCTGCTTGTAAGAAGAAGACTTCCCGGTAAAATTAAAAAAATAAGTAAAATTACTCTGACGTCCTTTTAGGTCTTTACTTCTTAAATTGTGGTAAAAAAGACCCTTTTCCACCCGTAAAATCAAAACTTATTTCTGCCAGATCAGGTCCAAACAAGGACCTACCCTGTAAGGAAACGCAGAAGCTTGGACTTGGAGGAAACATCAGCTGACCAAAATGTCAACCACAACACCCAACGGGCTAGCACAGCAAAGCCAGATATCTTGACTCCCAGTATATTTAGACAAAGCGTTGCACCAAAAGGAAGCCGCACTTGAAAAACATAATTTATGTAAGAACTTACCTGATAAATTCATTTCTTTCATATTAGCAAGAGTCCATGAGCTAGTGACGTATGGGATATACATTCCTACCAGGAGGGGCAAAGTTTCCCAAACCTCAAAATGCCTATAAATACACCCCTCACCACACCCACAAATCAGTTTAACGAATAGCCAAGAAGTGGGGTGATAAGAAAAAAGTGCGAAAGCATAAAAAATAAGAAATTGGAATAATTGTGCTTTATACAAAAAAATCATAACCACCACAAAAAAAGGGGTGGGCCTCATGGACTCTTGCTAATATGAAAGAAATGATGTTTTCTTTCATGTAATTAGCAAGAGTCCATGAGCTAGTGACGTATGGGATAATGACTACCCAAGATGTGGATCTTTCCACGCAAGAGTCACTAGAGAGGGAGGGATAAAATAAAGACAGCCAATTCCTGCTGAAAATAATCCACACCCAAAATAAAGTTTAAATGAAAACATAAGCAGAAGATTCAAACTGAAACAGCTGCCTGAAGTACTTTTCTACCCAAAACTGCTTCAGAAGAAGAAAACACATCAAAATGGTAGAATTTAGTAAAAGTATGCAAAGAGGACCAAGTTGCTGCTTTGCAAATCTGATCAACCGAAGCTTCATTCCTAAACGCCCAGGAAGTAGAAACTGACCTAGTAGAATGAGCTGTAATCCTTTGAGGCGGAGTTTTACCCGACTCGACATAAGCATGATGAATTAAAGATTTCAACCAGGATGCCAAAGAAATGGCAGAGGCCTTCTGACCTTTCCTAGAACCGGAAAAGATAACAAATAGACTAGAAGTCTTTCGGAAAGTCTTAGTAGCTTCAACATAATATTTCAAAGCTCTAACCACATCCAAAGAATGCAATGATTTCTCCTTAGAATTCTTAGGATTAGGACATAATGAAGGAACCACAATCTCTCTACTAAGGTTGTTGGAATTCACAACCTTAGGTAAAAATTCAAAAGAAGTTCGCAACACCGCCTTATCCTGATGAAAGTAAGTTAATGTCCAATAAATGCATAGGTTCAAACGGAGGAGCTTGAAGAGCCCCCAGAACCAAATTCAGACTCCAAGGAGGAGAAATTGACTTAATAACAGGTTTTATACGCACCAAAGCTTGTACAAAACAATGAATATCAGGAAGATTAGCAATCTTTCTGTGAAAAAGAACAGAAAGAGCAGAGATTTGTCCTTTCAAGGAACTTGCAGACAAACCTTTATCCAAACCATCCTGAAGAAACTGTAAAATTCTTGGAATTCTAAAAGAATGCCAGGAAAAATGATGAAAAAGACACCAAGAAATATAAGTCTTCCAGACTCTATAATATATCTTCCTAGATACAGATTTACGAGCCTGTAACATAGTATTAATCACAGAGTCAGAGAAATCTCTTTGACTAAGAATCAAGCGTTCAATCTCCATACCTTTAAATTTAAGGATTTGAGATCCTGATGGAAAAAAGGACCTTGAGACAGAAGGTCTGGCCTTAACGGAAGAGTCCACGGTTGGCAAGAAGCCATCCGGACAAGATCCGCATACCAAAACCTGTGAGGCCATGCTGGAGCTACCAGCAGAACAAACGAGCATTCCTTCAGAATTTTGGAGATCAGTCTTGGAAGAAGAACTAGAGGCGGAAACATATAGGCAAGATGATACTTCCAAGGAAGTGACAATACATCCACTGCTTCCGCTTGAGGATCCCTGGATCTGGACAGATACCTGGGAAGTTTCTTGTTTAGATGAGAGGCCATCAGATCTATTTCTGGAAGCCCCCACATTTGAACAATCTGAAGAAATACCTCTGGGTGAAGAGACCATTCGCCCGGATGCAACGTTTGGCGACTGAGATAATCCGCTTCCCAATTGTCTATACCTGGGATATGAACCGCAGAAACTAGACAGGAGCTGGATTCATCCCAAACCAGAATTCGAGATACTTCTTTCATAGCTAGAGGACTGTGAGTCCCTCCTTGATGATTGGTGTATGCTACAGTTGTGACATTGTCTGTCTGAAAACAAATTAACGATTCTCACTTCAGAAGAGGCCAAGACTGAAGAGCTCTGAAAATTGCAAGGAGTTCCAAAATATTGATCGGTAATCTCACCTCCTGAGATTCCCAAACCCCTTGTGCCGTCAGAGACCCCCACACAGCTCCCCAACCTGTAAGACTTGCATCTGTTGAAATTACAGTCCAGGTCGGAAGAACAAAAGAAGCCCCCTGAATTAAACGATGGTGATCTGTCCACCACGTCAGAGAGTGTCGTACAATCGGCTTTAAAGATATTAATTGAGATATCTTTGTGTAATCCCTGCACCATTGGTTCAGCATACAGAGCTGAAGAGGTCGCATGTGAAAACGAGCAAAGGGGATCGCGTCCGATGCAGCAGTCATAAGACCTAGAATTTCCATGCATAAGGCTACCGAAGGGAATGATTGTGACTGAAGGTTTCGACAAGCTGATATCAATTTTAGACGTCTCTTGTCTGTCAAAGATAGAGTCATGGACACTGAATCTATCTGGAAACCCAAAAAGGTTACCCTTGTCTAAGGAATCAATTAACTTTTTAGTAAATTGATCCTCCAACCATGATCTTGAAGAAACAACACAAGTCGATTCGTATGAGATTCTGCTAAATGTAAAGACTGAGCAAGTACCAAGATATCGTCCAAATAAGGAAATACCACAATACCCTGTTCTCTGATTACAGACAGAAGGGCACCGAGAACCTTTGTAAAAATTCTTGGAGCTGTTGCTAGACCAAACGGTAGAGCCACAAACTGGTAATGCTTGTCTAGGAAAGAGAATCTCAGAAACTGAAAGTGATCTGGATGAATCGGAATATGCAGATATGCATCCTGTAAATCTATTGTAGACATATAATGCCCTTGCTGAACAAAAGGCAGGATAGTCCTTACAGTTACCATTTTGAATGTTGGTATCCTTACATAACGATTCAATATCTTTAGATCCAGAACTGGTCTGAAGGAATTCTCCTTCTTCGGTACAATGAAGAGATTTGAATAAAACCCCAGCCCCCGTTCCAGAACTGGAACTGGCATAATTACTCCAGCCAACTCTAGATCTGAAACACATTTCAGAAATGCTTGAGCCTTCGCTGGATTTACTGGGACACGGGAAAGAAAAAATCTCTTTGCAGGAGGTCTTATTTTGAAGCCAATTCTGTACCCTTCTGAAACAATGTTCTGAATCCAAAGATTGTGAACGGATTTGATCCAAATTTCTTTGAAAAAACGTAATCTGCCCCCTACCAGCTGAGCTGGAATGAGGGCCGCACCTTCATGTGGACTTAGAAGCTGGCTTTGATTTTCTAGAAGGCTTGGATTTATTCCAGACTGGAGATGGTTTCCAAACGGATACCGCTCCTGAGGATGAAGGATCAGGTTTCTGTTCCTTGTTGTGACGAAAGGAACGAAAACGATTATTAGACCTGAATTTACCTTTAGATTTTTTATCCTGTGGTAAAAAAGTTCCTTTCCCTCCAGTAACAGTTGAAATAATAGAATCCAACTGAGAACCAAATAATTTATTACCCTGGAAAGAAAGGGAAAGCAGAGTAGACTTAGAAGACATATCAGCATTCCAAGTTTTAAGCCATAAAGCTCTTCTAGCTAAAATAGCTAGAGACATATACCTGACATCAACCCTAATGATATCAAAGATGGCATTACAAATAAAATTATTAGTATGTTGAAGAAGAAGAATAATGCTATGAGAATTATGATCTGTTACTTGTTGCGCTAAAGCTTCCAACCAAAAAGTTGAAGCTGCAGCAACATCCGCCAAAGATAGAGCAGGTCTAAGAAGATAACCTGAACACAAATAGGCTTTTCTTAGAAAGGATTCAATTTTCCTATCTAAAGGATCCTTAAAGGAAGTACCATCTGCCGTAGGAATCGTAGTACGCTTAGCAAGAGTAGAGACAGCCCCATCAACCTTAGGGATTTTGTCCCAAAACTCTAATCTGTCAGATGGCACAGGATATAATTGCTTACAACGTTTAGAAGGAGTAAATGAATTACCCAAATTATTCCATTCCCTGGAAATTACTTCAGAAATAGCACTAGGAACAGGAAAAACTTCTGGAATAACTACAGGAGATTTAAAAACCTTATCTAAACGTTTAGATTTAGTATCAAGAGGACCAGAATCCTCAATTTCTAAAGCAATTAGTACTTCTTTAAGTAAAGAACGAATAAATTCCATTTTAAATAAATATGAAGATTTATCAGCATCAACCTCTGAAACAGAAGAACCATTATCAGAATCAGAATGATGATGTTCATTTAAAAATTCATCTGAACAATGAGAAGTTTTAAAAGATTTTTTATGTTTACTAGAAGGAGGAATAACAGACAAAGCCTTCTTAATGGATTCAGAAACAAAATCTCTTATGTTATCAGGAACACTCTGAGTATTAGATGTTGACGGAACAGCAACAGGTAATGGAACTTTACTAAAGGAAATTTTATCTGCATTAATAAGTTTGTCATGACATTCAATACAAACAACAGCTGGAGGAACAGATACCAAAAGTTTACAGCAGATACACTTAGCTTTGGTAGCTCCAACACCAGGCAGCGATTTTCCTGAAGTATCTTCTGACTCAGTTGCAACGTGGGACATCTTGCAATATGTAATAGAAAAAACAACATATAAAGCAAAATAGATCAAATTCCTTAAATGACAGTTTCAGGAATGGGAAAAAATGCCAGAGAACAAGCTTCTAGCAACCAGAAGCAATAATAATGAGACTTAAATAATGTGGAGACCAAAATGACGCCCATATTTTTTTAGCGCCAAATAAGACGCCCACATTATTTGGCGCCTAAATGCTTTTGGCGGCAAAAATGACGCCACATCCGGAACGCCGACACTTTTGACGCAAAAAAAGTAAAAAAAAATGACGCAACTTCCGGCGACACGTATGACGCCGGAAACAGAAAAAAAAATTTGCGCCAAAAAAGTCAGCGCCAAGAATGACGCAATAAAATGAAGCATTTTCAGCCCCCGCGAGCCTAACAGCCCACAGGGAAAAAGTCAAATTTTTAAGGTAAGAAAAAATGATTGATTCAAATGCATTATCCCAAATATGAAACTGACTGTCTGAAAATAAGGAATGTTGAACATCCTGAGTCAAGGCAAATAAATGTTTGAATACATATATTTAGAACTTTATTAAAAAAGTGCCCAACCATAGCTTAGAGTGTCACAGAAAATAAGACTTACTTAACCCCAGGACACTCATCTACATGTAGTAGAAAGCCAAACCAGTACTGAAACGAAAATTAGCAGAGGTAATGGTATATATATATATATATATAAGAGTATATCGTCGATCTGAAAAGGGAGGTAAGAGATGAATCTCTACGACCGATAACACAGAACCTATGAAATAGACCCCGTAGAAGGAGATCATTGCATTCAAACAGGCAATACTCTCCTCACATCCCTCTGACATTCACTGCACGCTGAGAGGAAAACCGGGCTCCAACCTGCTGCGGAGCGCATATCAACGTAGAATCTAGCACAAACTTACTTCACCACCTCCATAGGAGGCAAAGTTTGTGAAACTGATTTGTGGGTGTGGTGAGGGGTGTATTTATAGGCATTTTGAGGTTTGGGAAACTTTGCCCCTCCTGGTAGGAATGTATATCCCATACGTCACTAGCTCATGGACTCTTGCTAATTACATGAAGGAAATAGTGGCAATACAAACTGCAGGTTTCCTTTGAAAACCAAGATGATCAAATAATCCTGCAGCTTCTTGTCCATGGGATCCATAAATGAGCAGCTCTCCTCTATAGGGATCGTAGTTCTCTTAGCCCAAGTAGAAAAGTCCCCTTCTACATAAGGCACCGTGCACCATGATCTTTAATGGAGTCAGCGACAGGAAAAAAAATCCTTTAAAAGACCAGAGACAGGGATAATGTATCCTTAGTTTCTCCTAACCCTGTGAAAATTCTCCATAGCACAGTCTAGAATCACTTTCATGGAGGAAGGAACAACATAGTAAGTAAAAAATTTAATAAACTTACTAGGTTGACGACGACAGGAATGTCGGTGTCGTCCTAAGTAGCCAAAACCTCTTAACAATACACGAGGTGTTCAAGCATACATCTGAAGGATATCACTTCAGCATCAGATGAAGGAATTATACTGTCCGAATCTGAGATTTCACCCTCAGCGGCTACCAATGTATTCTCCTCATGAGACCTATGAGGAAGGACAACCTGAGTAGCAGCAAATGGGACAGAAACCTTACTATCTGAATCTCTTATGTTCCTTATGCGTCTTCCCTTTAGTATAGGAAAAGCTGATACTGCCGCAGATACCTGGGCAACAAGTTCTGCAGACAAATAAACTCCTCCAGGAGATTGAGAGGAACCGCAGGGCACTGCATGCAACGCCATAAAGCCTTGGGACTTTTGAGGAGAAAGCTATGGCTATGCCTAAACAGCATCATCCTGAGAGACATGAGGTTAGCAAAATATATTTTCCATAATTTTTTTAAAAATTTAAATACTTAAAAATGAACACTGTCACTTTAAGAGTATAAAGACTAGCCTTAGAACAGAATAGACATAAATGTAAAGGAGGACAGATTTCTTTTCCAAAATTATAATCCTAAATATATTTCCCTTTCAGTATAGGAAATTGAACTGGGGACTCTTAGGTATTAAAAAACCCCCAAAAAAAAAACAAAAAAAACAACAAGCTAACCACTAAGCTATAGTTCAGTTTTAGTATTGCATAAACATAAAATAACCCCAATTCACTAATTATAGAAAATGTCTTTAATAGAACATTTATGAATAAAATAATTCCTTAAGTGAAGAAAAAACTATGCTGAGCATATGTACATGGAAGACTTGGCTGTTGTATATATGCAGGATACGCCACCTCCATTTTGTCACTTATCAGAACGCAGTACTAAAGCTGCTTAGATACCGTTCATATGCTGGCGACATGTAACTAATACTTGGAATACCTGGGCAACATTGTGTGTCCCCATAAAAATACAGTTGCTAAATACACTGACTGTTTACAAGCCCCTCCCGCTCCATTCTCATGTCGAAGGAGGAGTCAGGTTCACGTGAGCGCTACAGCCACAAAAATAGCACCACTCCGTTCTTCACTAACAGAGAAGAAGGCGGAGCCAAAAGGACTGTGAAGAAAAAACATTGTGCAGCCGAAATAAACGGCGCGCTGCTCACTACCAGGTTATTATGTTAGAAGTGCTAAAACATGAACTCGCCACAACAAACCGATACTGCAATATTCAAGGCTCTAACAAACTCCTTGATAGAATGACCTGACACACCAGATCCCATATTATAGAAAGTGAAGACTCTAGTCAATTCACACACTGCACAAATAACATTTTACCTCATGTAATCGATTAACCCCTTCATCACCATAAAGGGGAGTCAGTCTCTCTCTTACATGTCACATTAAGTGCCTACACACTGCAATAATTAATATCCTAACTAGGATATATTTTGTACAACAGGCAGCGTCCAGATCAGGAAACGGGTCATCTAAGAAACAGGTCACTTTCTCTGATACAGAGAATACTGATGAGGAATCTATAAATCAATCAGCTAGAAATGACTCCAGTGGTGGTGATGAACCTGTAGTTAAATCTAAGGGCATTATACGAAATACTGGGAATTCTTTACCAAGGGGTAACAAAAATATAAGATCAGAGCCAGTTATCACTAGACTACAGAGTCGCTCTGGCAAATCCGATGCCTTAACTATATCTGAAGCACGAGCCATTGAATTCCTCACTGATACTGAGGAAGATACCGGATTTGCCAGCGCAGGTACTCTTACTCATACTAAGGTAGCACAAGAACAGGATTTTCGTCAGGCCACCTATGTCAGGGAAGGAGGAGGAAGCGTACACAGAGGAAGAGGGCATCCCACAAGAAGGGCCAGAGCAAGGGGGTTTCACAACAGATATCAGATCTAAGAGTTATTAACTTATCTAATAAAGTGTTGTCTAAATCAGAAATAGAAGTCCTGACTTTAGGCCTTGGTTTTGTTCCTGATAAGAAATGTAATTTGTTTAACAATTGTAGATGTTAATAGGCTAGTTAGGGATCTCACCCTTAAAAATTATTATTGGAAAGACAATACCAGCCAGGAATCAGAGATAGAACAACCATCCATTCCTAAACCGTTGCCTAAAATTTATGACTTCTTTAATTTCTCAGAAAGTTGTGACTATTTATCTTTATTGGATTTGAGTGAAAATCCTGATACAGAAACCGCTATGCTCAAGAGTAACCATGGTAACTTTAAACCTCGCTCTATATTTTACCCTGTGAGAGATAGGGGTCCCTTTCTGGTAGCATTCCATCACAGAGTGGAGGAGGATCTTATAAAACTATCTAGAGAGCACAATAAGCGCCACCCGAATCTGAAACCTGAATTACAGCGTGCACTATCCTCTTTGATGGCATACAATGATATAATCATCAAACAGGCGGATAAGGGTGGCTCCACTGTGGTCCTCCATAAAGAATTCTATATCTCTGAAGCAACTAGGCAACTTAGTGATACAGATGTATATACCAGGTTGCCAGGGAACCTCACAGACAGGTTTAAAGGTCACCTCTTGGATATCCTAGATGATGGATTACACGAAATATTTTTTTAAATATAAAATAAATGAGTGTTAAGTTTTAGTTTCTATAAAATACTGGGTGCCCCTTATCAAATCTCTTCTGCTAAATACATTTAGGAACAGATATTGCTGAAGTGGGTGCACAATGGTTGTGTGTAATATAGCAATTTTAAAGGATTGTTACCTTATTAGCTCATTTAAAAAAATGTTACTAACTGTCCTCAACAGGAGACATGAGAAGATTAGTCTTATGCATTATTAAACACTTTTATATTACAATCTCAAACTGTTTCATGTCCTTTAATTCTACAATAATTAAAGGGATTATAAAGTTGAGCCATATTCAAAGTGGCATTTGTTAAAATTTTAAATACAAACAGTAGTTTCATTCATCTTTTTTTTTTTTTTTTAAACATTAAAGTTATTACAGTTTCGAACTGAGTATCTCCAATTCCACCCGGGTCTGTGTCAATTTTGTTTTCTATGACATTTTCATCCAGTTGAAATCCTGGCAGTTAGGCGACCAGGACTTAAAGGGACAGTAAAGTCATAATAAGACATTTATGATTTAGACAGAGCATACCATTTTAAACAACTTTCCAATTTACTAATATTACATAATTTGCTTACTACTCATGTTATCCTTTGCTGAAATGTTTATCAAGGTAAGCTCAGGAGCAGCAAATAACCAACTTAAAATTTCATTAAAAAAACAAAACAGCGTGACAACACACTACAGAACATGTCCCTGCAACACAATGAGTTTTCTAAAGTCAGGGAGGTTATTCCTGGTATAAACAATATATAGCACATTACATTGTTGACTAATTAAAACTGCTGTCTGGGAAGACCATGAACTTACTTTTGTCGCTTTGCCATCTGTGCCCTAACGTGAGCTTCTACCTTTGTGGGATCCTGAATGGCTTCTGTCCCCAGAACTCGCATTAAGTTTGATATTCTCACTGAATAGAAGAAGATATAATAAGGACAACTGTCTCTCTTGAATAGAATACAAATGAATGAACTCAAAAATTTGTAGATTCAAATCTTATTCTAACTAGCAGCAGAACAAAATCACAAGAAAAGCAGAGAAGGCCTATATAAGTATAAGAAGACCTCAGATGCCACCCGGTAAAGCAAATATGCAGAAGCCCATACAATCAAACTGTTAAAGCAACTGCACTTAAAGGGACATGAAACCCAAAAATTTTCTTTCATGATTTAGATAGACCATACAATTTCTACAATGTTTACTTCTATTATCAAATGTGTTTCATTATCTTGGTATCATTTGTTGAAGGAGCAGCAATGTACTACTGGATTCTAACTGAACACATGGGTGAGCCAATAACAATCGGTATATATATGCAGCTACCAATCAGCAGCTAGAACCTAGGTTCTTTGCTGCTCCTGAGCTTACCTAGTTAAACCTTTCAGGAAAGGATAACAAGAGAAGGAAGCAAATTAAATAGAAGTAAATTGGAAAGTTGTTTAAAATTGTATGCTCTGTCTAAATCATGAATGTCTCATTATGACTTTACTGTCCCTTTAATGGGACACTAAAGTCAAAATTAAAAATGTAATGATTGAGATAGAATATGCAGTTTTAAGACACTTTCCAATTTACGTCCATACTCAAATTTTGCATAATCTTTTTATATGCACTCTGAGGCATATAAAAAGATTATGCATGTACGAAGCATGTACAGAAGTGTACACGTATACTAGTCAGTGATTGGCTAATAGCTATCACATGATACTGTGGGCATGTGAATGGAAAATAATTGTCAGGGGAAAAAAAATCTTATTTGAAATTCAGAATACGTAATTGCATGGTTTTGTTATTATGCACCTTTTAAATATGCAATTCTAATGTATATAATGGTCCTTTAATTATAGATAACTGCATATTCAAGCCTACTTGGCGAAAGGATGGGAGGTTGGCCGAAGAGTGAGAAGTCTGAGCAGTTGAATATAAACAAATCAAAAACTAAAATATCAACCAGAGGCAATGGGGTAAAATGTGAAGTTAGCACAGCCCAGTGGTCTACACTAGTGATGCCCAACTTCAGATTAATATTTTAGGAGCCTCAACGGTTGCATACAAATGAAAATACAAATAATATATTTCCTAACAATTTACTTCTGTTATTAAATTTGCTTCGTTCTCTTGGTATCTTTTATTAAAGAGTAAAACTAGGTAGGCTTATAAGAGCTCAGGAGTGTGCACGTCTTTAGTGTTTCACCTGGTCTATGTCGCCTCTCCAAATCACCAAAAGATCATCTATGAATCTTTTGTAAAAAAACAATATTGGGCTTATGCATGTTTCTATCTCCATAGATGTGGGACCTCTCCCACCACCCCATGTAGAGGTTGGCGTAGGAGGGGGCAAACTTGGCCCCCATCGCGGTCCCACATCTTTGGAGATAGAAACAGCCATTCATAGATGATCTTTTGGTGATTTGGAGAGGCGACATAGACCAGGTGAAACACTTTGTTGAGTACCTCAACAACAACAAGATGAATTTGGGCTTCACCTTTGAGACTGACCCTAAGAAAATCACCTATTTGGATGTAACTTTAGTAGGGGAAATTGGAGGTGAAAAGGGCAATATCACTACAAGTATTTTTCGTAAGCCAACGGCCAAAAATACCATTCTTCACGCAAAGAGTAGTCATCCCCACAAAGTCTTTAAATCAATAGCCAAAGGACAATACGTTAGGACCCTTAGAAATTGTTCAAATAAGAAAACATTTGAAACACAGGCTAATGAACTTACAGAAAGACTAATATCTAGAGAGTATCCGAAAAAGATGGTACTTGGTATCAAAAAAGATGTAACTAAAAAAGACAGAGACTCTCTTCTGATGACAAGAACAGAACACAAAAAACACAATGAGAGTTATGCACAAAAAACAACTTTTTTGACAACCTATAGTGATCAATACAAGGAAGTTTGCAACATTATATCTAAGCACTTCCCATTACTCTTGGCCGATGATGGACTAGCCAATATAGTCAGAGGGAGCTGTCGTTTCTCCTATAGAAGAGGAGTCACAATTGGAAATAAGGTAGCACCTACCATACTCAAATCAGGAGATAGAAACAACACAAGTTCATGGTTAAGTACAAAAGGTGTATTCAGGTGCCACTATACAGACTGCATAGCCTGCAAGCATTTAGCAGTTGGAAATGGCTTCACCAGTACCATTACTGGGGAAGCATATTTGCATGAAAGATGCTTTAACTGCAGAGCTACTTATGTTGTTTATGTGCTCACGTGCACACAATGTGGATTGCAATACATAGGTATGACCTCAAGAGAGGTCAGATCTAGAATCCGAGAGCACATAAATAACATAAAAATGGGTACACTCACAACACCCCTAATCACACATTTTCTCCAGGTCCACGACAAAGACCCCAGCACTTTCACCTGGACAATAGTCAAACACATTCCCCCCCTCTAAGGGGAGGGAACAGAGATCTCATGTTAGCCAGAAAAGAGGTCTTCTGGATACTAAAAATGAAAACGAGAAGACCATCTGGCCTAAACAGTGAATTTGATCTCATCAATTTTTGGCATTAAGTGACTCTAGCATTCACAACATCGCATTTAACATAAGGGAACTCCATTTTACAACACTAAATTAATAAATGAATTATGGTGTAGCATATTTGAAATATTACCCATAGATATTAAATAATAGTCAATGGAGCCTTAAAGCAATAACAACAAGAATAAAATCAGATTTAATCAAGTATAGCTAAGTTTAGTCTAACCCAACCTATGAGCCAGAACCAATATGATTACGGTTGGAATAAGTGAGAGTGACAAGGATATTTTATTAAGTCACATAAGGTAACCTGTCAGTTTAAGTTTAGACAAGTTTAACACCAATATGTACTCATCTATAAGAGACAATATGGTAGCTAAGCAGCATAGGAGGTGTGTTTGGAATTAACCAATAGGGTTTGATGTAACTCTTTTTAAATTGAGGTTGATGGTCACTAAGGTATGCTATGACTACGGCGTGGGGAGCCGAAACGCGTCGGCATTAGTGACCACCAACCTACTGCTTATCCAAAGTGTGCTGTACATAGTATTTGGATGAAGGCGCTGATACCTGTCTTAACTGGTTTTCACGAATAAAGGAAAAGATTCTATCACTGCACAGAGTGCCGAGTAATCCTTCATTCACCTTGTATCTATATTCTTGAGCCAACGAAGGATAACGGCCGAGCGATATCAGTTAAAAACTCCCCCGTTCCACCTTAGCAGTGAAGAAAGGACGAGGGCGTGACGTCAGACGCTGAGCCAAGTCACGCATCATTTCCCTGTACCCGGAACCAACAGGCGGCTTGAGGAGGGGAGCGGGCAAACATTGCCGAGTGAGCCGCAGTCAGCGGAGAGTCTGCGCTCCCCCAGGACCGAGTGCCGTGGACGGAATGGGACAGAGGAAACTGAGTTATAAAGCAAAATGTACAGAATCTTCTTCGTAAGAAACTTGCAATTATTTATGAATTAATTGCTTTAAAGTCTGCTAAGGTGGTGTATGTGTGAGGAGTTGGGAGCACTGGTCGTACACGGAAAGGAGAAAACCTTTTTGTTGTTTTTCAAGCATACATTTTGTTTTCTTTCCTATTACATGGAGAGTCCATGACGTCATTCGAATTACTAGTGGGAACTAATACCCAAGCTAGAGGACACGGAACAAACAGGGAGGGATAAAAAAAGGCAGGAGGACCTAAACAGAAGGCACCACCGCTTGTAGAACATTTTTCCCAAAAGAAGCCTCAGCCGAGGCAAAAGTATCAAATTTGTAGAATTTGGAAAAAGTATGCAGACAAGACCATGTTGCCGCCTTGCAAATCTGTTCCACAGAAGCTTTATTTTTAAAAGCCCAAGAGGAGGAGACAGCCCTAGTGGAATGAGCAGTAATTCTCTCAGGAGGCTGCTGTCCAGCAGTCTCATAAGCCAAACGAATCAAACTTCTCAACCAGAGAGACAGAGTAGTAGAAGTGGCCTTCTGACCCTTACGCTTTCCAGAGAAAAGAACAAACATGGCAGAAGATTGCCAAAAATCCTTAGTAGCTTGTAAGTAAAACTTTAGAGCGCACACAACACCCAAGTTATGCAAAAGATTAGGACAAAAAGAAGAGACAACAATTTCCTGATTAATGTTTTGATCCGACACCACCTTAGGGAGAAAACCCAATTTAGTATGAAGGACCGCCTTATCTGCACGAAAGATAAATTACGGGGAATCACAATGCAGAGCTGAAAGTTCAGAAACTCTGCAAGCAGAAGAAAACCTTCCAAGATAATTTTATATCAACACCATGCATCAGCTCAAACGGAGCCTGCTGCAAAACTTTAAAAACTAGGTTAAGGATCCAAGGAGGAGCAACAGTTTTAAACACAGGCCTGATTTGGGGAATCCTCACCCGGCTCCAGGAGAAACCCTTAGATTCGCACCAATAAAGATATTTACGCCACACCTTATGGTAAATCTTGCGAGTAACAGATTTGTGAGGCTGAAGCATAGTATCAATGACTGCTTTAGAAAAACCACGTCTAGACAGAACTAGGAAGCTTCAGAGAATCCAGGTTTGGATGGATTAATGGGCCCTGAATTAGAAGGTCCTTTCTCAGAGGTAACCTCTAAGGTGGAAGAAATTACATCTTTACCAGATCCTGCAAGGCCAAGCAAAAGCTATTAGAATAACGGATGCACTCTCCTGTTTGATACGAGCAAGGGGGATCCTTTGTGACAAATCTGAATGGTCTCCATTCCATTGACGGAGCATGCAAAGTTGAGGCGGTCTCAGATGGAACCGAGCAAAAGAAATTATGTCCATGGAAGCCACCAACAGACCAATCACCTCCATGCATTGAGCCACTGAAGGACAGGCAGACTGGAGGGAAAGGCAAGAAGCTTGGATTTTCTGACGTCTGTCAGGAAAATCTTCATGGACAGAGAATCTATGATTGTCCCTAGGAAAATCACTCTTGTAGACGGCACTAGAAAACTCTTCTCTAGATTTACTTTCCATCCTTGGGAACGTAGAAAAATCAACAACATCTCTGTATGAGATTTTGCTAGATGAAAAGATGACGCCTGAACCAGGATGTTGTCTAGATAAGGCACCACCGCAATTCCCTGAGATCTGATCATTGCCAATAGAGCTCCCAGAACCTTTGTAAATATTCTAGGAGCTGTGGCAAGACCAAACTGAAGTGCAATAAAATGGAAATGTTTGTCCAAAAAGGCAAACCGAAGAAACTGGTAATGATCCCTGTGAATGGGAACATGTAAATACACGTCCTTCAGGTCCATGGTCGTCATGAACTGACCTACTTGAACCAATGGCAGAATGGAACAAATAGTTTCTATCTTGAATGGCAGTACCCTGAGGAATTTGTTGAGGCACTTCAAATCTAGGATAGGACAAAAAGTTCCCTCCTTTTGGGAACCACAAATATATTTGAATAGAATCCTAGACCCTGTTCCTCTAGAGGGATTGGTACAATAACTCCCAGGGAGGATAGGTCTTTTATGCAATTTAAGAAGGCCTCCCTCTTTAACTGGTTTGAGGATAGTCTTGACAGGAGAAATCTGCCCCTTGGAGGGCAAGACTTGAATCCTATCTTGTAACCCTGGGATACTATGTACACAGCCCATGGATCTGAGACATTGCGTATCCAAGCCTGTTGAAAAAATGAAAGTCTGCCCCCCACCCGATCCAACATTGGCGGACCCTTCATGCTGATTTAGAGTCAGCCGAAGGCTTATTTTTTGTTTTGTTTTCCCTTGTTCCAGGGCCAACTGGATTTCCAAGTGGACCTGTATTGGTCTGGTTTGGAAGAGGAAGTTGCGAAAGGAACCAAAATTAGAAGTTTGATGACCCTTAGGTCTATTCTTCTAGTCCTGAGGTAGAAAAGATCAATTTCCAACCGTAATCTCTGAAATGATCTCCACCAGACCAGGCCCAAACAAAAGACCTTACCCTTATAAGGTAAAGCCAAGAGCTTGGCCTTTAAATAAACATCAGCTGACCAAGATTTTAACCACAAAGCTCTGCGAGCTAGAACAGTGAAGCTAGACATCTTAGCTCCCAGTCTAATTACCTGCATATTTGCCTCACAGATAAAGGTATTGGCCAGTTTAAGAGCCTTGATCCTATCTTGTATCTTCTTAACTGTATTCTTTTCTAAAATGAGATCAGACACGAATAAGATGCTGCTCCCGCAACCGTGGCAATACTAACCGCAGGTTGCCACTGTAAACCTTGATGGATACATCTTTTTAAGTAAGCCTCAAGCTTCTTGTCCATTGGGCCCTCAAAAGAACAACTATCCTCTATAGGAATGGCAGTTCTTTTAGCTAGATAGCTCCTTCTACCTTAGGTACATTGCGCCATGAGTCTCAAATGGAGTCTACAACAGGAAACATTTTCTTAAAAACAAGGGAAGGGGAAAAAGGAACCCCTGTCTTATCCCATTCCTGAGCTATAATTTCAGATAGTTTCCTAGGAACAGGAAAAACCTCCTCAGAAGAAGGAGAATTATAAACTCTATCCAGTTTAGAAGACTACTTAGGGTTGGCAGCAACCGAAGGTTCAGAGTTGTCCAAAGTAGCTAGAAACTCCTTCAATAGTAACCGAAGATGTTGAAGCTTAAATCTAAAATTAACCTCTTCAGATTCTGAAGATTTCTGCACCAAAGTGTCGGAGCCTGAAAATTCCCCTTCAGAAGCTACTGAACTATTCTCCTCATCAGGCAATTGAGAAAGGTTGACCAGCGCAGATTTAGAGGGGTCAGAAGCCATATTACTAGTGGAAACATTTTTAGATTTTCTCTTACGCTTACCAAAAGCAGGGAAAGCTTACAAAGCCGCCGATACTGCAGAAGTAATCGGAGCGGCAAAATAAACAAACCCAGGAGATTGAGAGGACACAGAAGGCACAGTATGGGAAACCATTAAGGCTTGGGACGTTTGAGGAGAAAGCTGAGGCATGTCATGCACAGCATTATACTGAGATTATACTGAGAGACATTTAGCTCAGCAGGGAGTAATTTGTCTTTAAATTTTAAAGTTTTAGATAAGCATGAGGAACAAAATTGTATTCGCAAAACAATTTGAGCCTCTAAACATAGTAAGCATTTATCAACAGACATAGATTGATCTAACTCAGAATCCATTTTACAGAATTCAGCTGAGTAGTATGAAAAGGAAAACAAAAGTCTTTCAGAATTCAGAAACCCTTCAGATTGCCTGAATCTCCTACCGGACAGGAATGACACCTACTAGTCAGAGGAAACGAAAACTTTCTGCAAGGATCTTTTCCTCTTGACACAGAAACAATCCGTTGATGAGAGATATATCGAAAACTAACATCCGACAGAGCCCTGCACTACGATACTCCTCAGCGCAATGCAAGCTCACTAAGCTCGCTCCAAAATATCGGAAGTGTGGGCGTCACGTGAGCAAGATGAGAAACTAACTGCACCACTAAGAAAGAGCGTAAAAAATAAACTGGCCACAGATAAACCTTTTAAATAAAATAAGCTTCACAAATCAATTTCTCCTCATCCCTTCAATATGTCAAAATACACTAGTAAAGTGCCCGGTTACGGATGTTTCCGTTAATGCTTTTCATTGATTCTCAATAAGTTATTCCTTTAGTCAAATAACGTCTCTTTAACCCATACAGTATCATGTCCTCAAGAAAAAGAAAAAAAAAGTATCCTTAGGCATTTTTTATGTAGAGCAACAATTCATTTTTTCAGATCCTCAGATTTCTTTGCCATGAGGTGCCATGTTGAACTTCCAGAGACCAGTATGAGAGAGTGTGAGAGCGATAACCCCAAATTTAACACACCTGCTCCCGATTCACACCTGAGACATTGTAACACCAACGAGTAACATGACACCGGGGAGGGAAAATGGCTAATTGGGCCCAAATTGGACATTTCCATTTAGGGGTGTACTCACTTTTGTTGCCAATGGTTTAGACATTAATGGCTGTGTGTTGAGTTTTTTTAAGAAGACAGCAAATGTACACTGTTATACAGGCTGTACACTTACTACTTTATACATTGTAGCAAAGTGTCGTTTCTTCAGTGTTGTCACTTGAAAAGATATAATAAAATATTTACAAAAATGTGAGGGGTGCACTCACTTTTGTGAGATACTGTATGTCCTAAATAGGATCCAAATGAGGATTAACCTCTTAAGTGCTGCTGTCCTTCAATACATAGAAGGAAAACAAAATGTATGCTTGCCTAATAAATTTCTTTCTTTCTGGATAGAGACCACAACGTCAATTAATTACTAGTGGGAATATCACTCCTGGCCAGCAGGAGGAGGCAAAGAGCACCACAGCAAAGCTGTTAAGTGTCACTCCCCTACCCATAATCCCCAGTCATTCAACCGAAGGGAAATTGAAAAGGAATAACAAAGGTGTAGAGGTGCCTGAGGTTTAGACAAAAATCAGGAAAGAAAAATTGAGTGATGGCACTACTAGAGATTGTGGGGAAGGGCTTGTAATAGTGCCCAATTGGCCTTACAAATTATAATATGAGCCCTTTGGTGCTGTGTATAAGCAAACACTTGAGTAATTACAACTAGACTGTTGTAAAGAAAGGATACACAAATAGCACTCTATTCCCCTAGGTGTATTATAACTGTGTGGAGAATTTACAACAAATTTAATTAAAATTACAACTTTAATGCCAGTCTTGTATCACATGTTGATTTTAAAGCACCCATTTTTAAAGTATATCTATTAAAGTTGTAATTTTAATTAAATTTGTTGTAAATTCTCCACACAGTTATAATACACCTAAGGGAATAGAGTGCTATTTGTGTATACTTTCTTTACAACAATCTAGTTGCAATTACTCAAGTGTTTAGTAAAAAATAACTGTCTTTATAAAGGTTGGGGTCGTAGACTCTCCATATCCGGAAAGAAAGAAATTTAACAAGTAAGCATAAATTTAGTTTTCTTTCCTAAGATATGGAGAGTTCACAATGTCATTCAATTACTAGTGGGAGCCAATACCCAAGCTAGAGGACACAGAATGAACAGGGAGGGAGAACAAGACAGGCAGACCTAAACAAAAGGCACCACCGCTTGAAGAACCCGTCTCCTAAAAGAGGCCTCATCCGAGGCAAAAGTTTCAAGTTTCGAAAAAGTATGCAGAGAGGACCAAGTTACAGCCTTGCAAATCTGTTCCACAGAAGCTTCATTTTTGAAACCCCAAGAAGAGGAGACAGCCATAGTGGAATGAGCTGCAAGTCTTACAGGAGGCTGCTGTCCAGCAGTCTCATAAGCAAAATTAATCATTCTACTCAAACAGAGGGAAAGAGAAGTAGAAGTAGTCTTCTGACTCTTACGCTTTCCTGAGAAACAAAAACAAAAGATTGGTGAAAATCCTTAGTCGCCTTTAGGTAGAATTTTAGAGCACGCACAACATCCAAGTTGTGCAACAGACATTCTTTAAGAGAAGAAGGAATGGGACAGAGAGAAGGAACAACAATTTCCTGATTGATATTTCTATCCGAAACCACTTTAGGAAGAAACCCCAATTTAGTACGAAGAACCGCCCTATCCGCATGAAAGATAAGGTAAGGCAAATCACACTACAAAGCCGAGAGTTCTGAAACTCTCCGAGCAGAAGAGATAGCAATAAGAAACAGAACCTTTCAAGATAAATTAATATCTATGGAATGCATTGGCTCAAACAGAAACTGCAGCAAAACTTTAAGAACAAGATTAAGGCTCCAAGGAGGAGCAACAGGTTTAAACACAGGCCTGACTCTGACCAGGGCCTGACAAAAAGATTGAACATCTGGCACATACGCCCGACGCTTGTGTAACAAAATAGATAAAGTAAAATCTGACCTTTCAGAGAACTGACAGACTGACAACCCTTTCTCCAGACCTTCCTAGAGAAAAGACAGAATTCTAGGAATCCTGACCCCACTCCAAGAGTAGCCCTTAGATTCACACCAATAAAAGGTATTTACGCCATACCTTATGGTAAATTTTTTCAGTAACCGGCTTGCGAGCCTGGATCATGGTCTTATTGACCAACTCAGAAAATCCACGCTTAGACAGAACTAAGCGTTCAATCTCCAAGCAGTTAGCTTCAGAGAAACAAGATTTGGATGGAGGAATGGACCCGAGTTAGAAGGTCCTTCCTCCGAGGCAACCTCCAAGGTCGCAGAGATGACATCTTCACTAGGTCTGCATACCAGATCCTGCGAGGCGATGCAGAAGCTATTAGAATTACTGATGCTCTCTACTGTTTGATACGAGCAATAACTCGTGGAAGGAGCACAAACAGAGGAAGCAGGTATGCTAGACCGAAATCCCAAGGAACTGCCAGAGCATCTAACATAGCGGCCTGAGGATCTCTTGACCTTGAACCGTACCTTGGACGCTTGGCGTTCTGCCGAGACGCCATCAGATCCAATTCTGGCAACCCCATTTGAGGATTAACCTGGAAAACACCTACGGATGGAGAGCCCACTCCCTGGGATGAAATGTCTGTTCAGGAAATCCACTTCCCAGTTGTCCACTCCAGGAATGTGGATGGCCGATAAACAATGTGAGATTCTGCCCACTGAATAATCCGTGCCATCTCCTTCATGGCTAAGGAACTCCGAGTTCCTCCCTGGTGGTTAATGTAAGCCACTGAGGTGTCCGACTGAAACCTGATAAACCGGGCTAAGGACAATTGAGGCCAAGCCATCAGATCATTGTAAATCTCTCTCAATTCCAAGATGTTTATGGGGAGAGCACACTCCTATCGAGTCCATTGTCTGAGCATGCATAATTGCAGAGCTCTCAAATGGAATCCAGCAAATAGAATGATGTCCATGGAAGCGACCATCAAACCAATTACCTCCATACATTGAGCTACTGATGGTCGAACAATAGACTGTAGAGAGAGGCAAGAGGTGAGAATTCTGGATTTTCTGACCTCCGTCAGAAAATTTTTCATAGATAGGGAATCGATTATGGTTCCTATGAAAACCACCCTTGTAGCTGGAACAAGGGAATTCTTTTCCAGATTCACTTTCCAACCTTCAGAATGTAGAAAAGACATCAAGATCTCTGTATGAGAGTTTGCTTGTTGAAAAGATGGCGCCTGAAACAATATGTCATCCAGGTAGGGCGCCACTGCAATTCCCAGAGACCTGATCACTGCCAAGAGAGCCCCCAGAACTTTTGAGAAAATTATGGAAGCTGTGGCAAGGCCAAACGGAAGAGGCAGAAACAAAGTGTCTAGAAAGGCAAATCTCAGGAATTTGTGATGATCCCTGTGGATGGGAACATGAAGATATGCGTCCTTCAGGTCTATAGTCGTCATAAACTGACCCTCTTGGACCAAAGGAAGAATGGAACGAATGGTTTCCATTTTGAAGGACGGTACCCTGAGAAACTTGTTGAGGCACTTTAGGTCTAAAATGGGTCAAAATGTTCCCTCTTTTGGGCACCATGAACAGATTTGAATAGAATCCTAGACCCTGTTCCCTTACTGGAACTAGAACAATCACTCCCAGGGAGGAAAGGTCCTGCATGCAGTTCAAGAATGCCTCTCTTTTTACCTGGTCTGCAGATAATCTTGAGAGGTGGAATCTGCCCCTGGGAGAAAAAGTTTTGAATTCTATTTTGTAACCCTGAGATACTAAGTCCACAGCCCAATGATCTGGGACATCTCGTCTCCACGCTTGACAAAACAGGGAAAGTCTGCCCCCCACTTGATCTGATCCCGGACTGGGGGCCGACACTTCATGCTGACTTAGACTCAGCTGAGGGTTTCTTTGATTGCTTCCCCTTATTCCAAGACTGATTGGGCTTCCAAGAAGACTTGGACTGCTTCTTCTTGCTTGGAAGAGGGAGAGGAAGACTTTGACCTTTAAAGTTACGAAAGAAACAAAAATTACTTTGACGACCTTTGAGTCTGTTCTAGTCTTGCGGTAGAAACCCGTAATAACAGAAATTATTTCTGCCAGACAAGGTCCGAACAAGGTCTTACCTTACCCTTGTAAGGAAGCGTCAGAAGCTTGGACTTAAGAGGTAACATCAGCTGACCAAGACTTTAGTCACAATGCCCTGCGGGCTAGGACAGTGAAGCCAGACATCTTGGCTCCCAGTCTAATAACTTGCATGTTAGCATCAGAAATAAAGGAATTGGCTAGTTTGACAGCCTTAATCCTATCTTGTATCTCCTCCAATGGAGTCTCTACTAAAATTGATTCAGACAAGGCGTTGCATCAATAAGATGCTGCACTTGCTATTGTGACAATTCAAGTTGCAGGTTGCCATTGAAGACCTTGATGAACATACATCTTCAAATAAGCTTCCAGCTTTATGTCCATGGGATCCTTAAAGGGACACTGAACCCAATTTTTTTCTTTCGTTATTCAGATAGAGCATGCAATTTTAAGCAACTTTCTAATTTACTCCTATTATCAATTTTTCTTCGTTCACTTGCTATCTTTATTTGAAAAAGAAGGCATCTAAGCTTTTTTGTTCAAAACTCTGGACAGCACTTTTTTTTATTGGTGGATGAATTTATCCACCAATCAGCAAGAATAACCCAGGTTATTCACCAAAAATGGGCCGGCATCTAAACTTACATTTTTGCATTTTAAATAAAGATACCAAGAGAATGAAGAAAATTTGATAATAGGAGTAAATTAGAAAGTTGCTTAAAATTGCATGCTCTATCTGAATCACAAAAGAAAAAATTTGGGTTTAGTGTCCCTTTAATGGAGCAGCTATCCTCTATAGGGATCATAGTTCTCTTAGCCAGAGTAGAAATAGCCCCTTCTACTTTAGGCACCGTGCGCCAAGAATCTGAAATGGAGTCAGCAACAGGAAGGAAACTTCTTTTAAAATACTGGAGACGGGAGAAAGGAATCCCTGGCTTCTCCCATTCCTGTGAAATAATCTCTGTCACACGGTCTGGGACAGGAAAAACTTCCACAGAGGAAGGAACATCATAGTATTTATTAAGTTCACTAGACTTCTTAGGGTTGACAACGACAGAAGTATCGGAGTCGTCCAAAGTAGCCAATACCTCCTTTAACAGTACACAAAAGATGTTCAAGCTTAAAGGGACAGTCTAGGCCAAAATAAACTTTCATGATTCAGATAGAGCATGTAATTTTAAACAATTTTCCAATTTATTTTTATCACCAATTTTGCTTTGTTCTCTTGGTATTCTTAGTTGAAAGCTTAACCTAGAAGGTTCATATGCTAATTTCTTAACAGTTTTTCCCCACTAATGGGTGTTAGTTCACGTATTTCATATAGATAACACTGTGCTCGTGCACGTGAAGTTATCTGGGAGCAGGCACTGATTGGCTAAACTGCAAGTCTGTCAAAAGAACTGAAATAAAGGGTCAGTTTGCAGAGGCTTAGATACAAGATAATCACAGAGGTTAAAAGTATATTATTATAACTGTGTTGGTTATGCAAAACTGGGGAATGGGTAATAAAGGGATTATCTATCTTTTAAAACAATAAAAATTCTGGTGTAGACTGTCCCTTTAAATCTGAAGTTTACTTCTTCAGTATCAGATGAAGGAATAATATTGTCCGAATCCGAGATTTCACCCTCAGGCTACGGACGTATCCTCCTCATCAGACTTATGAGGGAGGGCAACCTGCGTAGCAGTAGGTGGAACAGAAACTTTACTATCTGAATGTCTAATTTTCCTCTTGTGTTTTCCCAGCATAGGAAAAGCAGATAATGCCACAGATACCGCAGAAGATACCAGTGTTGCAAAATCTGCAGGCAAATAAACTCCTCCAGGAGGCTGAGAGGAACTGCAGGGCACTGTATGCGACGCCATAGAGGCTTAGGACGTTTGGGGAGAAAGCTGTGGCATTGCCTGAACAGCATTATCCTGAGAGACATTGGGCTCAGAGGGCAAAAATGTATATTTAAAGTGAAGTGTTCTAGCTAAGCATGCAGCACAGAATTGCCTAGGCAAAACAATTTGTGCCTCTAGGCATAACAAGCATTTTTCAAAAGACACAGAGTCCTCCATGTTCATAAAACTAAATAAAAAATTCCCAAATTGAAGAAATTTTTTAAATACACTGTCATTTTAAGAATTTTTAATACCACAGTCACTTAATGTTATGCAAAATTTCTTTAAAATAACAAATCTATAAGGCCCCCTACACCTCAAACAGACTGAGGTGCCTTTCCATAACACTTATACACAATTTGGCTGCCAGAAGTCTCTAAAACGATAGTATAGTAGATCGATACTGAAGAGACTGAAATTCAATGACGCCGCTCCGCGAATATCAGACAGCAGAGAGAAGTCACATGACCTGCAGACAGAGGGAACTACACAGCAAGTAAAAGGTGCGCGTTTCCCCCTGCCTACAACAACGGAGCTAAATTTACACAAACGCACAAGCAGTCTGTCAATTAGCCTGTTCTAGCTAAGCAAGCAAAGAAAACCAACTGCCAAATTTTAAGTTTATACATAAATCCCTGTATAAAACATAAGCCCCACACAAATACTAATAAAGTTTTTCAATATAATTAGCCCAAAGAGGAAAAACGTCCCAATATTAACCCCTCATCTCAACATACATAATGTGCCTGCCCAAAGCCAGAGAGCATCCTGTATAAAGGATTTTAAAAATGTCCCCACCTAATGCATATGAAATATTCTTCTGAAGTGCAAGTCTCCAAGACCTAGAATACGGAAATCACTTACCTGCAGTCTAGCAGGAAGACAGCTCAAAAGGCATGAAAGGACACATACTCCTTACAGAGACCTGTAGAAAAACAAAAGAACAGAGTAACCAACTCTGGCATTCTGTGGCCAGCAATGTGTTAGGAAACAAAGCAAGGACTACCTCACAACTTCCTAACTGCTTAAAAGCCACCTCTACTCTACTGAAGAGATTGACGTGGACTCAGCAAAACCCAAATCGTTGCTTGCAAGGAAAAGTACCCAAAAAAGGAATTCATTTCTTCAGACACCAAACTTCACCTCCTCCATTGACAGAGGCAAAGAGAATAACTAAGGATTATGGGTAGGGGAGTGACACTTAACAGTTTTGCTGTGGTGCTCTTTGCCTCCTCCTGCTGGCCAGGAGTAATATTCCCACTAGTAATTGAATGACTTTGTGGACTCTCCATATCTTAGGAAAGAAAAAGCACTTACCTTAGATCCAGCTGCAGGACAGATGCTGCTACATAGGTGTGACAGGCACTTTGTTCCCTGTCATGGACCTGTAGCAAAAGAGAGAACAGAGTAACTAACTCTTGCTTTCTGGAAAGGGGTAGCAAAATGTTAAAAGTAAAGCAAAGACCACCTTGCCGCCTTTTAACTGCTAAAAGCCACCACTACTCTTACTAAAGAGACTAACATGGACAAAGCAAGACCCCAATCCTTGCTTGCAGGGAAGAGTACCCATAAAAGGATTAAGTATCTTCAGACACCAACTTCGCACAACCGCCATTGACAGAGGCAAAGAGAATGACTATGGGCAAGGGAAGTTACACTTAACAGCTTTGCTGGTGTGCTCTTTGCCTCTTCCTGCTAACCAGGAGTTGAACACTCCACTAGTAATTGGAATGCCTTTGTGGACTCTCCATGTCATAGGAAAGAAAAGGTGACTTTATACTTTTGTATCTCAGCATCCACTTTTAAAAAATAAAAAAAAAACATATTAATGCTTGTAATAGAAAATTAAATGTATCAGCATTTCAAACTTTATAAAGATTGGTACAGGTTAGGTTAATAGATGCCTGTTAGATGCCTGTTAGTTTAAGTACCCTTTTGCCATAAATACTTTAAAAACATTCAACTGATTTGTTTCAAATGTCAACGAGGATGCAAAAAAAACATAATTTATGCTTACCTGATAAATTTATTTCTCTTGTAGTGTATCCAGTCCACGGATCATCCATTACTTATGGGATATTAACTCCTCCCCAACAGGAAGTGCAAGAGGATTCACCCAGCAGAGCTGCTATATAGCTCCTCCCCTAACTGCCATTACCAGTCATTCGACCGAAAACATGCAGAGAAAGGAAAACCATAGGGTGCAGTGGTGACTGTAGTTTAATGGAAAAATTACCTGCCTTAAAGTGACAGGGCGGGCCGTGGACTGGATACACTACAAGAGAAATAAATTTATCAGGTAAGCATAAATTATGTTTTCTCTTGTTAAGTGTATCCAGTCCACGGATCATCCATTACTTATGGGATACCAATACCAAAGCTAAAGTACACGGATGACGGGAGGGACAGGCAGGCTCTTTATACGGAAGGAACCACTGCCTGAAGAACCTTTCTCCCAAAAACAGCCTCCGAAGAAGCAAAAGTGTCAAATTTGTAAAATTTGGAAAAAGTATGAAGAGAAGACCAAGTTGCAGCCTTGCAAATCTGTTCAACAGAAGCCTCATTCTTAAAGGCCCAAGTGGAAGCCACAGCTCTAGTAGAATGTGCTGTAATTCTTTCAGGAGGCTGCTGTCCAGCAGTCTCATAGGCTAACCGTATTATGCTACGAAGCCAAAAGGAGAGAGAGGTAGCCGAAGCTTTTTGACCTCTCCTCTGACCAGAATAAACGACAAACAGGGAAGACGTTTGTCGAAAATCCTTAGTTGCCTGTAGATAAAATTTCAGGGCACGGACTACATCTAGATTGTGTAGCAGACGTTCCTTTTTCGAAGAAGGATTAGGACACAAAGATGGAACCACAATCTCTTGATTGATATTCCTGTTAGTGACCACCTTAGGTAGGAACCCAGGTTTAGTACGCAGAACTACCTTGTCTGAATGAAAAATCAGATAAGGAGAATCACAATGTAAGGCAGATAACTCAGAGACTCTTCGAGCCGAGGAAATCGCCATTAAAAACAGAACTTTCCAAGATAACAACTTGATATCAATGGAATGAAGGGGTTCAAACGGAACCCCCTGTAAAACATTAAGAACTAAGTTCAAACTCCATGGTGGAGCAACAGTTTTAAACACAGGCTTGATCCTAGCTAAAGCCTGACAAAAAGCTTGAACGTCCGGAACTTCTGACAGACGTTTGTGTAAAAGAATGGACAGAGCTGAAATCTGTCCCTTTAAGGAACTAGCGGATAAACCCTTTTCTAAACCTTCTTGTAGAAAAGACAATATCCTCGGAATCCTAACCTTACTCCATGAGTAACTCTTGGATTCGCACCAATATAAGTATTTGCGCCATATCTTATGGTAAATCTTTCTGGTAACAGGCTTCCTAGCCTGTATTAAGGTATCAATAACTGACTTGATAAAATCAAGCGTTCAATTTCCAAGCAGTCAGCTTCAGAGAAATTAGATTTTGATGTTTGAAGGGACCCTGGATCAGAAGGTCCTGTTTCAGAGGTAGCGACCAAGGTGGACAGGATGACATGTCCACTAGATCTGCATACCAAGTCCTGCGTGGCCATGCAGGCGCTATTAGAATCACTGATGCTCTCTCCTGTTTGATTCTGGCAATCAATCGAGGAAGCATCGGGAAGGGTGGAAACACATAAGCCATCCCGAAGGTCCAAGGTGCTGTCAAAGCATCTATCAGAACCGCTCCCGGATCCCTGGATCTGGACCCGTAACGAGGAAGCTTGGCGTTCTGTCGAGACGCCATGAGATCTATCTCTGGTTTGCCCCAACGTCGAAGTATTTGGGCAAAGACCTCCGGATGAAGTTCCCACTCCCCCGGATGAAAAGTCTGACGACTTAAGAAATCCGCCTCCCAGTTCTCCACTCCCGGGATGTGGATTGCTGACAGGTGGCAAGAGTGAGACTCTGCCCAGCGAATTCTCTTTGATACTTCCATCATTGCTAGGGAGCTTCTTGTCCCTCCCTGATGGTTGATGTAAGCTACAGTCGTGATGTTGTCCGACTGAAACCTGATGAACCCCCGAGTTGTTAACTGGGGCCAAGCCAGAAGGGCATTGAGAAATGCTCTCAATTCCAGAATGTTTATTGGTAGGAGACTCTCCTCCTGATTCCATTGTCCCTGAGCCTTCAGAGAATTCCAGACAGCGCCCCAACCTAGTAGGCTGGCGTCTGTTGTTACAATTGTCCAGTCCGGCCTGCTGAATGGCATCCCCCTGGACAGATGTGGCCGAGAAAGCCACCATAGAAGAGAATTTCTGGTCTCTTGATCCAGATTCAGAGTAGGGGACAAGTCTGAGTAATCCCCATTCCACTGACTTAGCATGCACAATTGCAGCGGTCTGAGATGTAGGCGTGCAAAGGGCACTATGTCCATTGCTGCTACCATTAAGCCGATCACCTCCATGCATTGAGCTACTGACGGGTGTTGAATGGAATGAAGGACACGGCATGCATTTTGAAGCTTTGTTAACCTGTCTTCTGTCAGGTAAATCTTCATTTCTACAGAATCTATAAGAGTCCCCAAGAAGGGAACTCTTGTGAGTGGAAAGAGAGAACTCTTCTTTTCGTTCACCTTCCATCCATGCGACCTTAGAAATGCCAGTACTAACTCTGTATGAGACTTGGCAGTTTGAAAGCTTGAAGCTTGTATCAGAATGTCGTCTAGGTACAGAGCTACCGCAATTCCTCGCGGTCTTAGTACCGCCAGAAGAGCACCCAGAACCTTTGTGAAGATTCTCGGAGCCGTAGCCAATCCGAATGGAAGAGCTACAAACTGGTAATGCCTGTCTAGAAAGGCAAACCTTAGATACCGGTAATGATCTTTGTGAATCGGTATGTGAAGGTAAGCATCCTTTAAATCCACTGTGGTCATGTACTGACCCTTTTGGATCATGGGTAAAATTGTTCGAATAGTCTCCATTTTGAACGATGGAACTCTTAGGAATTTGTTTAGGATCTTTAAATCCAGGATTGGCCTGAAAGTTCCCTCTTTTTTGGGAACCACAAACAGATTTGAGTAAAACCCTTGTCCCTGTTCCGACCGTGGAACTGGATGGATTACTCCCATTAATAAAAGCTCTTGTACGCAGCGTAGAAACGCCTCTTTCTTTATTTGGTTTGTTGACAACCTTGACAGATGAAATCTCTCTCTTTCCCTGAGATATTATCTCTAGCGCCCAGGGATCCTGGACATCTCTTGCCCAAGCCTGGGCGAAGAGAGAAAGTCTGCCCCCCGCTAGATCCGTTCCCGGATCGGGGGCCCTCAATTCATGCTGTTTTAGGGGCACCAGCAGGTTTCCTGGCCTGCTTGCCCTTGTTCCAGGACTGGTTAGGTCTCCAGCCTTGTCTGTAGCGAGCAACAGATCCTTCTTGTTTTGGAGCAGAGGAAGTTGATGCTGCTCCTGCTTTGAAATTCCGAAAGGAACGAAAATTAGATTGTCTAGCCTTAGGTTTGGCTCTGTCTTGAGGCAGGGCATGGCCTTTACCTCCTGTAATGTCAGCGATAATTTCTTTCAATCCGGGCCCGAATAAGGTCTGCCCTTTGAAAGGTATATTAAGAAATTTAGACTTAGAAGTAACGTCAGCTGACCAGGATTTTAGCCACAGTGCTCTGCGCGCCTGAATGGTGAATCCGGAATTCTTAGCCGTAAGCTTAGTTAAATGTACTACGGCATCTGAAATTAATGAGTTAGCTAACTTAAGAGCTTTAAGCCTGTGTGTAATCTCATCTAATGGAGCTGATTCAAGTGTCCCTTCCAGAGACTCAAACCAAAATGCTGCTGCAGCCGTGACAGGCGCAATGCATGCAAGGGGTTGCAATATAAAACCTTGTTGAACAAACATTTTCTTAAGGTAACCCTCTAACTTTTTATCCATTGGATCTGAAAAGGCACAGCTATCCTCCACCGGGATAGTGGTACGCTTAGCTAAAGTAGAAACTGCTCCCTCCACCTTAGGGATCGTTTGCCATAAGTCCCGTGTGGTGGTGTCTATTGGAAACATCTTTCTAAATATCGGAGGGGGTGAGAACGGCACACCGGGTCTATCCCACTCCTTAGTAACAATTTCAGTAAGTCTCTTAGGTATAGGAAAAACGTCAGTACTCGACGTTACCGCAAAATATTTATCCAACCTACACATTTTTTCTGGTATTGCAACTGTGTTACAATCATTCAGAGCCGCTAACACCTCCCCTAGTAATACACAGAGGTTTTCCAGCTTAAATTTAAAATTTGAAATATCTGAATCCAATCTGTTTGGATCAGAACCGTCAGCCGCAGAATGAAGCTCTCCGTCCTCATGCTCTGCAAGTTGTGACGCAGTATCTGACATGGCCCTAACATTATCAGCGCACTCTGTTCTCACCCCAGAGTGATCACGCTTACCTCTTAGTTCTGGTAATTTAGCCAAAACTTCAGTCATAACAGTAGCCATATCCTGTAATGTGATTTGTAATGGCCGCCCAGATGTACTCGGCGCCACAATATCACGCACCCCCCGAGCGGGAGATGCAGGTACTGACACGTGAGGCGAGTTAGTCGGCATAACTCTCCCCTCGTTGTTTGGTGAAATGTGTTCAATGTGTACAGATTGACTTTTATTTAAAGTAGCATCAATACAGTTAGTACATAAATTTCTATTGGGCTCCACTTTGGCATTAGCACATATAGCACAGATGTCTTCCTCTGAATCAGACATGTTTAACACACTAGCAAATAAACTAGCAACTTGGAAATACTTTTCAAGTAATTTACTATAATATGAAAACGTACTGTGCCTATAAGAAGCACAGAAAGAGTTATGACAGTTGAAAGTTAATAAACTGAAAGGTTATAGCATCAAATCTTTGTAAAAAACACAATTTTAGCAAAGGCTTGTTCCCATTAGCGAAGGATAACTAACCCTGATAGCAGAAAAAAAAGTTACAGAAATAAACGTTTTTTATCACAGTCAACTACAATCTCACAGCTCTGCTGTGAATGATTACCTCCCTCAAAACAAGTTTTGAAGACCCCTGAGTTCTGTAGAGATGAACCGGATCATGCAGGAAATACAATGAGCTTCTGACTGAATTTTTTGACCTCCCCCTCACACACAACAGTGAGAGAGATCAGTAAACTGTCATAAATTAAATAAAACAACTGCCAAGTGGAAAAAATAATGCCCAAAACATTTTATTCACCCAGTACCTCAGAAAATGAAACGATTTTACATGCCAGCAAAAAACGTTTAACATAAATTAAGTGTTATTAAAGAGCCTGTTGCCAGTCCCTGCAAATTAGGCTAAAGTCTTATGCACACAGTATAATTCCAGTGAAGTGCCATTCCCCAGAATACTGAAGTGTAAAATATACATACATGACAGCCTGATACCAGATGCTGCTACTGCATTTAAGGCTGAGTTTACATTATATCGGTATGGCAGAATTTTCTCATCAATTCCATTGTCAGAAAATAATAAGCTGCTACATACCTCTTTGCAGATTAATCTGCCCGCTGTCCCCTGATCTGAAGTTTACCTCTCCTCAGATGGCCGAGAAACAGCAATATGATCTTAACTACGCCGGCTAAAATCATAGTAAAAACTCAGGTAGATTCTTCTTCAAATTCTACCAGAGAAGGAATAACACACTCCGGTGCTATTATAAAATAACAAACTTTTGATTGAAGGTATAAAACTAAATATAATCACCATAGTCCTCTCACACATCCTATCTAGTCGTTGGGTGCAAGAGAATGACTGGTAATGGCAGTTAGGCAAGGAGCTATATAGCAGCTCTGCTGGGTGAATCCTCTTGCACTTCCTGTTGGGGAGGAGTTAATATCCCATAAGTAATGGATGATCCGTGGACTGGATACACTTAACAAGAGAAAAACTGCTAAAGATCAAAGATGCAATCACCGTATAAACAGGGTGTGTGTTCCTGCATGAATGTATATCAAAGGAAATCCATTATACATCAGTTTCTATATCCTTAGATGATAACATTGACCACAAATGAACTAACCCCTTTAAAAGGTGGTTAGATGCAACAAGACCTCCTCCTCACTTGTATAAAAGGTGGAATCCCTTGGCAGGCCCTTTAGTCATTGTGATTTGACATGTACATGACAGACAGGGCCAGGGTGGGAGTCTAGAGGCTACTGTCCGATAAGCCAAGATATACAAACTGATATCTTATTTAATGTGTTACCTTGGCTAAAAATTGTTACTGTTGATTAAAAGCCAGCACAGCACCCTGAGAGGAATGCAAATCTGCAATAATATTTGGTAATAATTCAGGTACAGTACGAGCAACCACCATAACTTTGTGAAATATCCGAAATGGTTCCTCAATACATTGTGCTTGCAACTCAAACGCATCTTGTAGATAGAATAGCTTGACACAGTGTGAGTCTTGAGGGTCAAGTACAAGTGAGGTAGTAAATCATGTAGAGGCGTAAATTTCTAATTTTAAGAAGTATTTTAGTGAATGCCTAAAGTTCTTTCAGGCATTGATAGATCAAGGTATTTTTTACCTTTCCTACTTGAAATTGCTGATATTGGGGTTTAGGCATATTAGGGCTTAGACCTTGAATATTATACAGGAAAATAAGTTAAAAAAAAATATAAGTCTGTAGATATGGGAACATTTTTACTAACCCTCTATGAAGAGAGGCATCCCACATATCCTATAAAATGAAAAGGATGTTTAAGATTTCCTTGCTCCAAGCAATTGCTTTCTGCCATGCCACTAGCTCAAACTTCTTAGAACTGTGATGGAAAAAAAATGTTCCCTTACAGAGAACTCTTGAAGAAACAGGAATCATCCACAGAGGTTCCACTGCAACTGGGAAAAAATGAAAAGTGACTGGAAACCTGAGGAATCTGCTTATTGTTTCTTGAACGAATCAGAACCATTTGCTGGCATTGCTCAATACTCAACTTGCTGCAGAAAAATTGTTCTATGCAATTGCCATTCTGTTGAAGTACTTAATGTCTGATTAGAAAATCCACCTGTGTGTTCTAAAAGCAAACACCAACAAGGTGTACTGCCTTAAGGTTCATTAAATGCATTTGAATCCAAGAAACGATTAAGACGATCAACTCAATGCAAGTTAATACGCTGTGTTTTAACTAAGCTAAGACAAGTCATATTCCCTCAGAAAATGTTTAGGTGCCCCTTCCACAACGTGCTTAAGTGCTTTAGCGCAAATGTGACATTTTATATCTCCAATCTGTGTTTTTCCCACAGACTTTGAGCATACTGACCACAACAGTTTCCCACCTGGACTTTTCGATTTAATAAAAAACGTACTACGGTAAGGTGTATACAGCAGACTTACCTTTGGGTTCAGGAGGTGGCATTAATCCCAGACGTACTTTCTCCTGTAATTCCTTTTGTCCTTCTCTCCTAGTCTGTCGGCGCAGTTTTTTCTGTTCTTTTGTGGTTAGGTAAACACCAAGAGTTACAGGTGCATCTCTGTCAACTGGTTAAAAAAATGCAATGGCAGAAACTTTATTATTATTATTATATATTTTTTTTACATTACAGCTTATAATAATAATAATAATAATGCAGTAAAAGATTTTAGAATAACGTAAAAGCAGAATATTATGTATTTGTCCCATAAAAAACATAATTTATGCTTACCTGATAAATTCCTTTCTTCTGTAGTGTGATCAGTCCACGGATCATCATTACTTGTGGGATATTAACTGCTCCCCTACAGGAAGTGCAAGAGGATTCACCCAGCAGAGTTGCTATATAGCTCCTCCCCTCTACGTCACCTCCAGTCATTCGACCAAGGACCAACGAGAAAGGAGAAGCCAAGGGTGTAGTGGTGACTGGAGTATAATTTAAAAAATATTTACCTGCCTTAAAAAACAGGGCGGGCCGTGGACTGATCACACTACAGAAGAAAGGAATTTATCAGGTAAGCATAAATTATGTTTTCTTCTGTTAAGTGTGATCAGTCCACGGGTCATCATTACTTGTGGGATACCAATACCAAAGCAAAAGTACACGGATGACGGGAGGGATAGGCAGGCTCTTTATACAGAAGGAACCACTGCCTGAAGAACCTTTCTCCCAAAAATAGCCTCCGAGGAAGCAAAAGTGTCAAATTTGTAAAATTTGGAAAAAGTATGAAGCGAAGACCAAGTTGCAGCCTTGCAAATCTGTTCAACAGAGGCCTCATTCTTAAAGGCCCAAGTGGAAGCCACAGCTCTAGTGGAATGAGCTGTAATTCTTTCAGGAGGCTGCTGTCCAGCAGTCTCATAAGCTAAACGAATTATGCTACGAAGCCAAAAAGAGAGAGAGGTAGCAGAAGCTTTTTGACCTCTCCTCTGACCAGAGTAAACGACAAACAGGGAAGACGTTTGTCGAAAATCTTTAGTTGCCTGTAAATAAAATTTAAGGGCACGAACTACATCCAGATTGTGCAAAAGACGTTCCTTCCTCGAAGAAGGATTTGGGCACAAGGATGGAACAACAATCTCCTGATTGATATTCCTGTTAGTGACTACCTTAGGTAAGAACCCAGGTTTAGTACGCAGAACTACCTTATCCGAGTGAAAAATCACAATGTAAGGCTGATAACTCAGAGACTCTTCGAGCCGAGGAAATAGCCATTAAAAATAGAACTTTCCAAGATAACAACTTTATATCAATGGAATGAAGGGGTTCAAACGGAACACCCTGTAAAACGTTAAGAACAAGGTTTAAACTCCATGGTGGAGCCACAGCTTTAAACACAGGTTTAATCCTGGCCAAAGCCTGACAAAAAGCCTGAACGTCTGGAACTTCTGACAGACGCTTGTGTAACAGAATGGACAGAGCTGAGATCTGTCCCTTTAAGGAACTAGCGGATAACCCCTTTTCTAAACCTTCTTGTAGAAAAGACAATATCCTAGGAATCCTAACCTTACTCCAAGAGTAACCTTTGGATTCGCACCAATATAGGTATTTACGCCATATTTTATGGTAAATCTTTCTGGTAACAGGCTTCCTAGCCTGTATTAAGGTATCAATAACTGACTCAGAAAAACCACGCTTTGATAAGATCAAGCGTTCAATTTCCAAGCAGTCAGCTTCAGAGAAGTTAGATTTTGATGTTTGAAAGGACCCTGAATCAGAAGGTCCTGTCTCAGAGGTAACGACCAAGGTGGACAGAATGACATGTCCACCAGATCTGTATACCAAGTCCTGCGTGGCCATGCAGGCGCTATTAGAATCACTGATGCTTTCTCCTGTTTGATTCTGGCAATCAATCGAGGAAGCATCGGGAAAGGTGGAAACACATAAGCCATCCTGAAGGTCCATGGTGCTGTCAAGGCATCTATCAGGACCGCTCCCGGATCCCTGGATCTGGACCCGTAGCGCGGAAGCTTGCCGTTCTGTCGAGACGCCATGAGATCTATCTCTGGTTTGCCCCAACGTCGAAGTATTTGGGCAAAGACCTCTGGATGAAGTTCCCACTCCCCCGGATGAAAAGTCTGACGACTTAAGAAATCCGCCTCCCAGTTCTCCACTCCCGGGATGTGGATTGCAGACAGGTGGCAAGAGTGAGACTCTGCCCAGCGAATTATCTTCGATCCTTCCATCATTGCTAGGGAGCTTCTTGTCCCTCCCTGATGGTTGATATAAGCTACAGTCGTGATGTTGTCCGACTGGAACCTGATGAACCCCCGAGTTGTTAACTGGGGCCAAGCCAGAAGAGCATTGAGGACTGCTCTCAATTCCAGAATGTTTATTGGAAGAAGACTCTCCTCCTGATTCCATAGTCCCTGAGCCTTCAGAGAATTCCAGACAGCGCCCCAACCTAGTAGGCTGGCGTCTGTTGTTACAATTGACCAGTCTGGCCTGCTGAATGGCATTCCCCTGGACAGATGTGGCCGATAAAGCCACCATAGAAGAGAATTTCTGGTCTCTTGATTCAGATTTAGAGTGGAATGAAGGACACGGCATGCATTTTGAAGTTTTGTTAACCTGTCCTCATTTCTACAGAATCTATCAGAGTCCCCAGGAAGGGAACTCTTGTGAGTGGAAAGAGAGAACTTTTCTCTTCGTTCACTTTCCATCCATGCGACCTTAGAAATGCCAGTACTATCTCTGTATGAGATTTGGCAGTTTGAAAGCTTGAAGCTTGTATCAGTATGTCATCTAAGTACGGAGCTACTGAAATTCCTCGCGGTCTTAGTACCGCCAGAAGAGTGCCCAGAACCTTTGTGAAGATTCTTGGAGTCGTAGCCAGTCCGAATGGAAGAGCTACAAACTGGTAATGCCTGTCTAAAAAGGCAAACCTTAGATACCGGTAATGACTTTTGTGAATCGGTATGTGAAGGTAAGCATCCTTTAAATCCACTGTGGTCATGTACTGACCCTCTTGGATCATGGGCAAAATTGTTCGAATAGTTTCCATCTTGAACGATGGAACTCTTAGGAATTTGTTTAGGATCTTTAAATCCAAGATTGGCCTGAAGGTTCCCTCTTTTTTGGGAACTACAAACAGATTTGAGTAAAACCCTTGTCCTTGTTCCAACCGCGGAACTGGATGGATCACTCCCATTAATAAAAGATCTTGTACGCAGCGTAGAAACGCTTCCTTCTTTGTTAGGTTTGTTGACAACCTTGACAGATGAAATCTCCCTCTTGGGGGAGAGGATTTGAAGTCCAGAAGGTATCCCTGAGATATGATCTCTAGCGCCCAGGGATCCTGAACATCTCTTGCCCAAGCCTGGGCGAAGAGGGAAAGTCTGCCCCCCACTAGATCCGGTCCCGGATCGGGGGCCCTCAATTCATGCTGTCTTAGGGGCAGCAGCAGGTTTTCTGGCCTGTTTGCCCCTGTTCCAGGACTGGTTAGGTTTCCAGCCTTGTCTGTAGCGAGCAACAGCTCCTTCCTGTTTTGGTGCAGAGGAAGTTGATGCTGCTCCTGCTTTGAAATTACGAAAGGAACGAAAATTGGACTGTCTAGCCTTGGCTTTGGCCTTGTCCTGAGGCAGGGCATGACCTTTACCTCCTGTAATGTCAGCAATAATCTCTTTCAAGCCGGGCCCGAATAAGGTCTGCCCTTTGAAAGGAATATTAAGCAATTTAGATTTAGACGTAACATCAGCTGACCAGGATTTCAGCCACAGAGCTCTGCGTGCCTGAATGGCGAATCCTGAATTTTTAGCCGCAAGTTTAGTTAAATGTACTACGGCATCTGAAATAAATGAATTAGCTAACTTAAGGAATTTAAGTTTGTGTGTGATGTCATCTAGTGTGGATGATTGAAGTGTCTCTTCCAGAGACTCAAACCAAAATGCTGCTGCAGCCGTGACAGGCGCAATACATGCAAGAGGTTGCAATATAAACCCTTGTTGAACAAACATTTTCTTAAGGTAACCCTCTAATTTTTTATCCATTGGATCTGAAAAAGCACAGCTATCCTCCACTGGGATAGTGGTACGCTTAGCTAAAGTAGAAACTGCTCCCTCCACCTTAGGGACCATTTGCCATAAGTCCCGTGTGGCGGCGTCTATTGGAAACATTTTTCTGAATATAGGAGGGGGTGAGAAAGGCACACCGGGTCTATCCCACTCCTTAGTAACAATGTCAGTAAGTCTCTTAGGTATAGGAAAAACGTCAGTACTCGTCGGTACCGCAAAATATTTATCCAACCTACACATTTTTTCTGGGATTGCAACTGTGTTACAATCATTCAGAGCCGCTAATACCTCCCCTAGTAACACACGGAGGTTCTCAAGCTTAAATTTAAAATTTGAAATGTCTGAGTCCAGTTTATTTGGATCAGAACCGTCACCCACAGAATGAAGCTCTCCGTCTTCACGTTCTGCAAACTGTGACGCAGTATCAGACATGGCCCTTGCATTATCAGCGCACTCTGTTCTCATCCCAGAGTGATCACGTTTACCTCTTAGTTCTGGTAGTTTAGCCAAAACTTCAGTCATAACAGTAGCCATATCTTGTAATGTGATTTGTAATGGCCGCCCAGATGCACTCGGCGCTACAATATCACGCACCTCCTGAGCGGGAGATGCAGGTACTGACACGTGAGGCGAGTTAGTCGGCATAACTCTCCCCTCGTTGTTTGGTGAAATATGTTCAATTTGTACAGATTGACTGTTTTTTAAAGTAGCATCAATACATTTAGTACATAAATTTCTATTGGGCTCCACTTTGGCATTAACACATATAGCACAGAGATATTCCTCTGAATCAGACATGTTTAACACACTAGCAAATAAACAGCAACTTGGAAATACTTTTCAAAGTAATTTACAAATAATATGAAAATGAACTGTGCCTTTAAGAAGCACAGAAAAATATTATAACAGATAAAATAATTAAGTTATAGCATCAATCTTTGTCAGAATATACAGTTTTAGCAAAGGATTGTTCCCCTCAGCAAATGATAACTAACCCAGGCAGCAGAAAAAAATACACAAAAACGTTTTTTATATCACAGTCAATACAATCAGCACAGCTCTGCTGTAATGATTACTTCCCTCAAAAAAGGCTTTGGAGATCCCTGAACTCTGTAGAGATGAACCGGATCATGCAGGAAGAAAATGAACCTCTGACTGAGTTTTTCTGATGCTTAGAAAAAGCGCCAAAAATCGCCCCTCCCCCACACACATAACAGTGAGAGGGATCAGTGAACTGCTCTAATTTAAATCAAAACTATTGCCAAGTGGAAAAATAGTGCCCAAAACATTTTTTCACCCAGTACCTCAGAGAAAAAAACGTTTTTACATGCCAGCAAAAAAACGTTTTACCTCAATAATTAATTGTCATTTAAAACCTATTGCAAGTCCCTGCAAAATAGGTTAAGTCTATGTATACAGTTTAAAAGCCAGAGAAGTACCATTTCCCAGAAAACTGAAGTGTAAAATATACATACATGACAGCCTGATATCAGCTACATCTACTGCATTCAAGGCTGAGTTTACATTATAACGGTATGGCAGGATTTTCTCATCAATTCCATGTCAGAAAATAATAAACTGCTACATACCTCTTTGCAGATTAATCTGCCTGCTGTCCCCTGATCTGAAGTTTACCTCTCCTCAGATGGCCGAGAAACAGCAATATGATCTTAACTACTCCGGCTAAAATCATAGAAAAACTCAGGTAGATTCTTCTTCAAATTCTACCAGAGAAGGAATAACACACTCCGGTGCTATTATAAAATAACAAACTTTTGATTGAAGATATAAAAACTAAATATATCACCATAGTCCTCTCACACATCCTATCTAGTCGTTGGGTGCAAGAGAATGACTGGGGGTGACGTAGAGGGGAGGAGCTATATAGCAACTCTGCTGGGTGAATCCTCTTGCACTTCCTGTAGGGGAGCAGTTAATATCCCACAAGTAATGATGACCCGTGGACTGATCACACTTAACAGAAGAAAAAAGCACAAAACAATTTAGATGGTAATTTAACGCAGTGGACAATATGTCTCAATGTTTTTTTGTTTTGTTTTTTCAAGTGCCATAAAACATGTTGAGATCTGTGCGTATACTAAAAGGGCAGATTAAGTAAAAATAGTTTGCATTAAAAAAAATATATATATTAAAATTGCTAGCAAGTATTTTTAAAAAAATGTCAGTGTTTAGCATCAGAAACACAGGCATTGTATTTCAACTGAGTGCACAGCAGCTTATTTGCTTCTAGGCATGCTCCAGCAGATGAGTGTTAAAGTCTTGCATTCTACCAAATCAAAGGTGGATATAGATACAGCCATAGAAGGAATTGAGTGGGGGAGCTAGAGTTGTACAATTCAGAAACTTAAAAAGAAGGGGTTAATGGAGAGGCACTGCAGTATAAATTTGCAAGTAAAGTAATTAAAGTACATTTTATATTTTGTCTCTATCCCAACTTGTTTTATGTCCCTTTAAATAAACAGACCGATCCAATGCTGATCTGCAAATAATAAAAGTGGAACAAGCACTTAAAAAAAGCAAAAAATAAATAAATTAAAGGGACATAATACTCATATGCTAAATCACTTGAAATTGATGCAGTATAACTGTAAAAAGCTGACGGGAAAATATCACCTGAGCATCTCTATGTAAAAAAGGAAGATATTTTACCTCACAATCTCCTCAGCTCAGCAGAGTAAGTTCTGTATAAAAAGTTATACTCAGCTACTCCCAGCTGCAGGTAAAAAAAAATAAAAAATGAAGAAATGAACAGCAGCCAATCAGCATCAGCAGTGCTGAGGTCATGAACTCTTACTGTGATCTCATGAGATTTCACTTAACTCTCATGAGATTTCATAGTAAGCTTCCTTTACCCGATTGGTGAAATAATATGAGAGTTCACGAGGCTCATCCCCTAAGCTGTCCTAGGACAGACACACTAAAATGCTGCTTAGAAATCCTTTACAATGGGAGGTGCCTACTGAGGAACTTTTGAGGTAAAATATCTTTCTTTTTTACATAGAGATGTTCAGGAGATATTTTCTAGTCAGCTTTTTATAGCTATGCTGCATCACTTTCACGTGTAAACATTTGGGTATTATCGCCCTTTAAGCAAAATATATACTGCAAAATAGAGATTTTAACTACACATAAAGGGATACACCAGTTTTCATATAACTGCATGTAATAGACACTACTATAAAGAATAATATACACAGATACTGATATAAAAATCCAGTATAAAACCGTTTACAAATTTACTTAGAAGCTCCCAGTTTAGCTCTGTTAAAAAGGAAGCTAGAACACCCACTTTAAGTGGGAAATAACAGCCCCCCCCACACACACACACATATGAAAATACTCTTTACATAAACAGGAGCAAGCTGGAGTAGGTATACCTCGGTATTATCTTAAAACTTTGGGGCTTGGTTAGGAGTCTGAAAATCAGAGCAATGTTAATAAAAAATAAGCAAAACTGGGGGACGGAGCTAGCCACAGAGCCGAGTAGCAGCATACCCACAGAGCTCTCCCTTGAAAAGTTTAATAATTTGCTATTAGGGCTTAAAAACCCACAAATTCTACCCTAATTTGCTGCAAAAGAGAGTACTTAGCTCAGAGATCAAAATGATACCAAGATTATACCCCTCTATTTGGGAAAATCTGAAGGATTGAGAGCACTAAATATACGCCGGACTTCCAGAGATTGCAACTCAGAAGCTACGTTTCTACACAGCCTGCCTGAAGTACACGACTCCGGAGGGTCGGGGCTCCGCTCCGGAGTGGTTGCTGGGACTGACATACCTCCCTCCTGCACCCGGTGATCCACAGAAGTTTGTTCCGATATTTATCCCACCAGACCGCAACCACAGCAACTTAAGACTCTGAGAGACTAATCTGGAGCAGCAGCCCATCTGACCCATCAGTAGAGACGCCGGTGGAAACTTGTGTGAGGACAGGAGCCTGCCCTGAGTGCTTGTCCGCTAGTTGATATTTGCCCTGACAAACCCGAGGTGAACCGGCTTTAGTCTTGGCGCGAATGGCCGCCATATTGGGCCTAGCACTCTGTAACCCTCGTGACAGCTTGGTTGCCTATATCGGATTACAGGACCCAGAGTCCCAACAGTGGAGGCAGTTTGCAAAAGGAACCTGGGTGAGTCAAAGCACCGACACATTGTGTAACTCTAAACACCGATAGAATAGCAGCAGGGCCGCACCTTGGGCGCCCATTCTCATTGCATTTGAGGGGACTTTTAAAAAGCGTGCATAACACATACGCAGTTCAGGCAGGCTCAGCAGCTGATCCGCGAGATCACAATTGTATGGTGAGGTATTAAAGACAGAAGTGTTAACAACTAAGCTGCACATATTGCCCTGCATGTTTATTAATGAACAGTGAGAAAGTTCTGAAGGGTGATATACAGCTCATCCGCTGCATAGTCTGAATCAGCAGCTTACTTAGCTACGGCCTCAGCTGGAAACTTCAGTAACTGGTACCCTAGTACCCCACTATACACTTGCAGAGACCTCCTCTACAGAATCACAGAGTGAGGGCCTGTCCAGGTTCTGCAGAGTATCTCACCCAGCTTAGCACACAGGAAAAACCAAGGTGAGGCCTACTCCAGTCACAGGGAATCGGAAGATAGCACAGTGGGGCCGTAACCCCCCTATCTGACAAGCAAAGAAGCTAGGTCTCTCTCCCCCCTTTCCTGCCGGCCCTTATTGCCTGCGGGTCATACCCCAGATACCTTTTTCCAGCATTGTCCTGAGGGGACACCTCCCCAGGAGAGAGACCTACAGCCAAGAGACCCACACAAGCTTAAGAGGAGTTATAGATTGACCTCCTTAAGGTAGCATAAAACACTTGGACTCTCTTATCACCTAAGGTGCATCCTACTCCCTTGTTTACCCTTTCTTATCTGAACTTTCCAGTGTTCGCCAATATGTAAACAACTACAGTAGGGTTAGTGCTCCCGCCGGTCCATGAAGACCTAGCAGCATACCAAGAGCAAGCAGGTTCCCATCGATATAGAGCAGCATCACCTGTAACTATAGCTACTGGCCCTATCTCAAAATGTCTCAATCCCACAAAAAGAAGCAAAAACCCCATAATAATTTGAAAAGAACGGTGGTAGACCACTTCCAACATTCTGCCAGGATGGCCCGTACGAGGTCTGAAGATGAGGGCTCTGGCACGGGGAGTCTCTCAGACAACCAACCCGGCAAAACTTTAACACAACGGATTTCTTGCCTACCAACAACTGACAGCACCTCTAATGAACTGATGGACTCTATTAAGTCACTATTGGAGTCTCACCATGACTCTCTGACGAAGAAATTTGAAAAATCACACGCTGACTTAAAGAGACATTGGTATCATTGGAGAGCGCACAGACGCGCTGGAGCGTAGGCAAGAAGATCTTGCCATAGATCACTCAAACCTCCTCACTTACTCACAAAGCTTAGCGGGCCAGATCTCGGACCTAGAACTAATACTAGCGGATCTGGAGGACCACTCACGACGCAACAACATACGGATCAAGGGGATCCCAGAGACTGTCTTACCTCAGGAGCTAGAAAAATACCTGCAGGATCGGTTTAAGGCTATACTCTGATCTGAATAGTCTAGTGAGACTCTCATTGATAGAGCACTTAGACCGAGATCAGCAGATGAGGGGAAACCTCGAGATGTCATAGCCAAACTTCACTACTATACGTTTAGAGAAAAGGTCCTTTGAGCTTTAGCTAAAGAAAAGTCCCTGCCGGACAAATATGCAGAATTACAGATCTATCCAGACCTCTCGCCACACACGCTTCAATTACGCAGACACTACCAACCGTATACAAAGCTCTTAAGAGAAAAAGGCTTTAAATACAGATGGGGATTCCCAGTAAGATTGTTTATTACCAAAGACGGTCAGCAGTACATAGTCACTTCACCACAACAAGCTCGGGAGTTATTACAGAAATGGGATCTCCTGCCAGCAGATCAAGAAGATAGAACCTCTGAAGCTAATAGAGGAAGAGGCCTTAGGGCCTCAGCACCTACATGGAAACCACTCCCGCAAAGACCTGCTCCAACATCCAAAAGATCTCTAGATTCCAGAGAAGTGTCCTTATCTGAGGATACGTAGGGAACCTGCTTACAGATCACAGAATACAACTTGACTGAACTTCTCAACAAAATTCAGAGTCACTTGTGGGGGAACCCCACAAATTTTTACGGAGAGGATCTAAGACCACAGATGAAGATGGGTGAGACTTACAGAATTTATGTAGACTTTATCTGAATGACTCTATACCACTGCGCCCAGCAGTTCAGTAGTTCATTGTAATATATGCTACCTTATTAACATAATACCTGATTGCCTATTTAGTAGCATAGAACAAACTCTATAACATTGTTCAATACTGTGTTTTATGTTAAGATATGTTCTAGTATTGATATGTCCAAGATGAAGGAAACAACCTAAAGGAATGCTTCTCCCGAAGTATATTTTCCCTTCTCTGCTTTCCTCTCCCCTTAAGATATCAGAATAAATGTTTTGCCTATTGACTAGCAGTTGACCTGACCATTTGACAAGAGCTCCCCAAGTACCTTTTCACTGCCCCAACCAACGGACCACCTTTTAACCTAACGCTTACACATCATCATAGCCCAGTCAAATTCATAACTGTGTTAACCTACTAACGACTATTTAGGCGAAGCATGACTCTAATTACCTGGACGGAATACCTACAGTAACTCAGGTCTAGTGGTAGATACCACTATCTTTACAATTGACTATCCAAGACTGTTACTCAGTAAGGCCATAACTACTTACCCACACCCGATTTCATTTCCTTACAATAGAGCAATATATTCACTGACAGCTCACAATCCCTCCTTGGTTTAACAGTTGACAGTTCAGTCTGGTTTGTTATGAAAGATAATGTTTATTTTGTTTAGTATGCTACTTTAATGTTTTCTATTATAAAATTTGTTAATGGTTTTTATGGCTGGCGGGGGGCATGACCTCTCTCTGCTTACCTCCGCTCCACAAAATTAGTTGTGCCTCCCTGGTAGATTCTACAGTGGAGACACTCATTGTGAAAGTGATTGTTCGACACTTTTTAGTAGAATAACCTCTAGGGTTATTGAACTTTTACCTGAGACAAGCACCATAGACCTAGGAGAAATCTGTACCTTCGTACTGGGAAGTATTCCCCATTAGTCAATCCTACTCCCACTTATCTTTGTCCCTATCCGGTCCTTTCAAAATTACCACAATGGCACCCATCCGTGTGCCCACTTTAAATGCACAAGGCCTAAATTCCCCCACAAAGAGAAAACTTTTACTTAACTACCTCCGTGTACAAAAGGTTCATATACTGTTTCTCCAGGAGACACATTGGTCAGGAGAGGTACACACCATCAAGAGATCCCAACAATACCCAACCTGCGAGATGGCGTCTAATACAGAAGGAAAGTCATGAGGAGTTGCAATTCTGATAGGTAAAGACTTGACATGCCAACCAGAATATATAGAGAGAGACCCTGAGGGTAGATTCTTGATATTAGTTTGTAAACTCAATGAAACACTGTACACATTAGTTTCTATATACACGCCAAACACAAAGCAAATTCCATTTGTTAGAAAACTTTTAACCAGAGTAGAACTACTTAAGCGAGGACATTTAATCATAGGGGGAGACTTTAACATGGTGTGGGACCCTCAAAAGGATAAACAATCTTCCCTCACCGTACATGCAGACAGAAATGTTTCATCAACCTCCAATGCATTCCGCAATGCTTATGTATCAATTCAACCTGTATGATGCCTGGCGATGTCTGGCACCCACTGAAAAAGACTTCACACATTTTTCCAAAGCCCACAATTCTTACTCAAGAATTGACTATATATTATGTGACGCTTGGTCTCTAGACAAGTGGGAGAACCCGACCATCCAACCATGCACATGGTCAGACCACGACATGGTATACATAGATTTTGTTGAACTACAGTCCCTAACCTCCAGACCCCCCTGGAGGCTCCCTAAAAAGTTTCTGGATGAGGGGGAACTCCCAACACGTACCAAGACAATAACTGACTTTTTAACACACAATGACACAGGTAACATAGGCCTAGATATGATATGGGCAGCACTTAAGGCCTACCTTAGAGGACATTTCCTTAAAAAATCAGCCCACCTTCGTAGAGCGGGGGATCACTCACTTGCTAAGATGTATGGAGATCTCCGAACATTGGAGACCGCTAACAAATCACACCCGGAATCTCAAATAGCCCAACAAATAGGACTTATCAGAGAGGAAATTGCTAGAAGGGAAACTTTAAAAGTACAAGATAGCTTACATAGACTCAAACAACTATACTATTACAAAGGCAACAGGGCAGACAGATTGCTATCAAACAAGCTTAGGAAATGCACACAGCAGAGTAGAATAGCTTCCATCAACACCCAAAATGGTCCAGTACACTCACCCAAAGAAATAGGGGAAGCTTTCGCAGCATACTAACTCCGAGAAGACAGACAGAGCTAGTCCGGAAGACATTAGCAAATTCCTAGAGAGTCTAAATTTGCTTACATTATCGGAGGAAGCTCAAGCTTCATTAGCTAGACAATTCACAATAGAGGAAGTTAAGGCGGCTATAGCTAGTCTATCTCTCCACAAGGCTCCGGGCCCTGACGGGTACACAGACACCTTCTACCAGGTCCTCAGCCCAGTGTTGTCCCCAATCTTGATCCGGTTTTTTGAGTGTGTGGCCCAGCGAGGCAGATTCCTGCCGGAATTCCTAGAGGCCAATATTATTACAATACACAAAGAGGGCAAAGACCCTACGCTATGCTCAAGCTACAGACCCATTTCCCTCATCAACGTGGACGCCAAAATTTACGCTAAAATCCTGGCCAACAGGTTAAACGAACATCTACAGGCACTGGTCCACCTGGACCAGGTGGGATTCGTACTCAACAGACAAGGCTCAGATAATACACGCCGTCTCTTAAACATTTATGCAGAGGTAGCTGATCTGGGCCTCTCCATGCTCACCCTGTTGCTCGATGCCGAGAAGGAGTTTGACAGGGTGAGGTGGGAATATCTATTCCAAACCCTCATAGCATTTGGTATACCTGACACATATGTTAAGGCTGCCATGGCATTATACTCTACTCCCACCGCTGTAGTACGGGGCCTGGGGTTCTGCTCTCCATCAGTAAAGATAGAAAATGGGACTAGACAGGGGTGCCCCCTGTCACCCCTTCTATTTGTCTTGGCAATTGAGCCACTTGGGACAGCCATTAGGAGGTGCTCGGCGATTCAGGGACTTCAGCTTCATGACACCGTTCAGAAGCTGGACCTGTTTGCGGATGACCTAACAGTCTTTCTCTCTGAACCCCTAGATTATCTTCCTCCATTGTTTAGTCTACTGGAGAGATTTGGTGAACTTTCATATTACAAAATCAATGTTAACAAAACAGAGGCGTACTCGGTAAACGTTTCTGCTTATGACAAACGTGAGATTCAGCTTCTCTATACTTTTAAATGGTCCACCAAGGGTATACGACATCTGGAGGTATTTTTATCCTACTCCAAAACCCTGACTATCAAAGAAAATTACGAGAACCTTCTGAAAGAGATTACCTTGGATCTTAACTCCAGGAGATTCAGTGAGATCTCATGGCTGGACAGAGTTGCAGCCCTCAACTCCCCAAGCTCACATACTTATTCCGCTGCATACCTATTCCAATCCCTTTGTCCCTGATCCGAAAGTTCCAGACCCTTTTTAATACCTATACTTGGCACAATAAGAGGCCTCGAGTCGCGGCCCACATTCTCCAAGCCCCCATTGAAAGAGGCGGTATAGGCCTTCCTAATGTAAGGAAATACAATGAAGCTGCGATGATCACTCATGCCTCGGCATGGGGTGGTAGCCTTCCAGCAAACAGATGGAGAGAACTAGAACAGGCCTCATTGCCAGCACATGTAAACTTAGAGGACCTCCTCTAGCTCCCTCCACATTGGCAGTCAAAAATTTGGGTTTCCAATAATATAGTGAAAGGTTGCCAAGAGAGTTGGCTGAAATTGAAGAATAACAGGCTCATAGCCCCCCACCCCTCTCCCGTTCACTCCATGCGAGGGCTCCTTGTGGGGCTACCTGACGGCCACACTAACAACTCGTGGCCTTCCACAGAAATTGTTTTCATAGAAATCTTGTAACAAACCTGACGACTGAAGACTCATCTCTCCATGTTGAATTCAAGGTTCCACTTTGATCTATTGCGATTTAGATCCCTAATGAAATCTTGGGGGTTCTTAAAGGACCAACTCCGTGATCTATCCCCGTGGGAAGTACGTTGGAAAGCAAATCTCCAACTATACAAACCCCTCTCAGTACATTATAAATGCTTAATGGAGGAGGACAGCTCCTCTAAAACAATCCACATGGAGGCTTGGGAGAGAGACCTGCAGCAAAAACACCCACTAGAAGCATGGGAAAAAGCTATAAGCCACACCAAAAAAGCTACTCATTGTGTCACTCTATATGAGTTACACTTTAAAATCCTCACGAGATGGCACCTCGTTCCTACAAAACTGCAGAAACTCTATCCCTACCACTCCCCTATGTGCTGGAGGAACTGCGGAGAATGAGGTACTCCACTTCACATCTGGTGGACCTGCCCAGTGTTGAATGGCTTGTGGAGCAGAGTGTCAGCATTGTGCAGAGACCTAGACCTGGTAGAGACACTTTCCCCTGCGCTGGCGATATTACACCTAGGAATAGACTCTATCCCAAGACCCAAGCGAAATCTCTTAACATGCATCCTTACATCCACCAAACTACTTGTGGCAAGAAACTGGAAAAAACAACAACCTCCTCGATGGCAGGGAGTGATAGATTGCGTGAACCATATTAAAAATATGGAAAATGATGTATCCAGAGAACGTAATCAATTGACGGACTTCTCTATGACATGGGAACCATGGGATACCTATTGGTCTCGCAAGCCCGCATAACCAGACTGACCCTTTAAAGAGACAGGGGTAACCTTGATGACCGACTTCCCCTTTTCCCACCACCCCCATTACCATAGAATACAATCCTAAATTCACCCCCAGGAGGCATTCTGGAACCCCCTTTACTGAAATCAACCAGGTACAGAGTGTGAGAGATCCCTCAGAGATACACGGGCTGTCTCGCCCCAACCGTCTCGCTAGGAGAGACATTTGACCCTTTATCAGCAGTGACCCCGTGGGGTCTGTGGTGCTTGACTATACAGATAACCTAGTAGGCTAGACTAATATACCAACTTTCCTCTTGGGTGACTAACCTGCTTACCCAGCAAGGTGTAGTCACAAACTGTACTTATTGTATTTGACATGCTAACGCACTGCTCCTTGGGTGTTGAATAATAAAAATTGATATATTACATTTACAACATTGTATAACACTCAAGTAGTAATATTACACATTCTATTATCATATAGGTTCCAACCTTCTCCTCTCAGTACATAATATACCAACTTAATGGCCGTCTCATTTATACTGTTATTATGACACTTCAAATGCATTTATGAAGTCCGACTAATACTTGAATGATGGCCTCTGTAAAAACGAGGTTTCTGCTATGACACAAAATTTATGTTTTAATGTTGTATTATCACAATGTTATGTTCCTAACTTACAATGCATAAGATGTATGTTGTTCGAAATACCTCAATAAAAAAAAGCGAAACTTTACTTAAAAAAAACACACCTGTAACGGCTATATAAATGGATCATCTACAAAACATTTATGCAAAGAAAAATCAAGTGTATAATGTCCCTTTAAACAGTTTACATTACAATCTCATGTCCCTTTAAAAGAATGAATAAAAGTCAGTTTGTCCTCCAGCACTGAAGACTCTTACTTAGAGACTTCGTAGGCCTACATGCTTTCTATTAGTTCCTCTATATAACCAATTTATGATACATTGTTTAATAAAACATTTTGCCTTCTTTATAAAAAAGAAAACATTTTTTCTTTATAAGAGGTCTAATTACAACAGATGGAAGCTTTAATCATCCATACGGTTTCATCTATATTATTGGTTTGAAATAAAGTATTCTGGAAAGCAGTATCTAGTGTCAACCCAGGACAAAAACAATCTAAGCTGACCAGGTCAGGTAGAAGTTTAAAGTGATTGTAAATCCTAGCGTTTGTGAAACGCTAAAATTTACAATTGGAACAAATAAAGGGTACTTTCATTAATGAAGTATAAAAACTTCATGCTGAAAGCTCCTTTATATGTTTGAAGCTATTGCTGCACAGGCAGCCCACTGCAGAACGCTATTTACTGTGAGGTGACGTTTCCACCTCTTAGCAAATAGCCGTGCGTTCCAGCTAGCGCAAAGCTGGATAACTCACACGGCTATTGGCTAAGAAGTGGAAAAGTCACCTCTCAGCAAAAAAAACTTTATGCCGTGGGCTGCTTGATTAGATCAGTGTGGCGAATGCTTCCAACAAATAAAGGAGCTTTCAGCATGATGTATTTTATACTTCATGACTAAAAGTCCCCTTTATTTGTTCCAAATGTAAATCCTAGCATTTCACAAACGCTAGGATTTACAATTACTTTAATATTAGCTTTTATATTATAAAACAAGTCAATGTCAATGTTTTGCAAAAATATGAAAAATAACCGGACAAGAGATCCTTAAAAAAGTGAGAGAGTATTACTAATGTGATGTGGAGATATAGGGCCAGATTACAAGCAGAGAGCTAATTAACACTCCCACTTAAAGTGAAGGTAAATTTTGATGAATGAAAGCCCGTTTTTTAAAAATACTATTAAAAACAGGGGCACTTTCATTCCTCAAAGTTTAGAAAGCAGCCGTTTTGATTAAAAACTTACCTCTCTTCTTTGCACAGCCAGAGCAGCTTCCTCCACCCGGAGATCCTCTCTTCACATGTCATCAATGACTAATCCAGCTTCCTCCAATCATGGCTTTCCCCCCAGGGTAGTCATTGCCTGAGGCCATGCCGTGATTGGAGGAAGCTGGATTAGTCATTGATGACGTGTGAAGAGAGGCTCTCCGGGTGAGGGAAGCTGCTCTGGCTGTGAAAAAAACAAAGTTAAGTTTTTAATCAAAACGGCTGCCTTCTAAACTTTGATGAATGAAAGTGCCCCTGTTTTTAATAGTATTTTAAAAAGCGGGCTTTCAATCATCAAAGTTTATTTTCACGTTAAGCGTTAATTGCGCTAGAAGTAAACGTGTCGGGTTGCACTCATATGAGTTGAAAGTAAACAGTTTTCTCACGCAAGATAACCGCACAAGGGCAAAAAGCCGAAGTTAGAATATTGCATGCACGTTCAAGTATTCCCCCATAGAAGTCAATGGAGAGAAAAAAAAGAGGAAAATACACCCCTCTCTCACGCAAACCCGATCGCATATTCTCATGTGTGGTAACCCGATATGAAAATATGAATATTTCACATTCCAATGTGCTTCACATAACAGAATATGTTCTA